>NW_015505220.1:2331631-2334902 GCF_001515645.1 Sinocyclocheilus grahami | reverse complement strand
AAAATAAATAAAAAAATTGGGGGGGGGGGGGGGGCAATAGGGATTTCGCCTAGGGCATCAAATTGGCTAGAAACGGCCCTGCATATAAGCAAAAATCACATACTGATTATCATTGAGACTTGGGCTCTTTTTACTTAACCAATCAAGTCAAGTCACCTTTATTTTATAGCACTTTACTCAAAGTTTTTTTTAAACTATAACTATTAAACAGTATAATAACAGAATCAGTGATGCAAAATTCTGCCATAAAGCAGTTGCAGCAAGACGACGCTGTCATTCTGCAGCTTCAGTCTTGATTCAGTTCAGTTCAATAACTGTGTAAAGCCAATTCACTATGAAACAAGGTCAATTCAGCGATAAGCAGAGGACAACAGTGTCTTTATTCAGCTCTATTCAGTTCAAGTTGTGTTCTCATCTGAAAGTATTAACCCATAGGAAGCACTCTAGCTTCATGAAGATGACTTTTGGGGGAACAAAGGCCAAGGTCTTGTTCGGCGTCCTGGGGTGTTACAAAGTATTTGTGAAATCTAGCTAACAAAATATATATTGTGTGTTGGAGTGTTCCAGACGCTACAATTATAATGTAATATTACATTTACATTTACATTTAGTCATTTAGCAGACGCTTTTATCCAAAGCGACTTACAATTGGGGGATACATAAAGCGATTCTTCTTAAAGAGGCAAACAGACACAAGAAGTGGTTGTAATACCAAGTTCTTAGACATTGTTCAAATAAGTACAAGCTAGAAAGAGAAGGAATAAATAAAGAGAGCGAAACTTTTTTTTTTTTTTTATGATGAAGTCAAGTAGCTTCGAAAGAGATATTAACTTTGAATTTAATATTTATGAAGCATATTTAGCAGACACTTTCATCCAAAGCCACTTACAATAAGCAATTCATCTTAAGGAGGCAATAAGAAGTGCAATACAAAGTTCAAACATTGTCCAAGTTAGAACAGGGAGGGATAAGAAACAGAAAATGCATAGAAGATGAACACAGACTGTGAGTTTGTGCTCACTAGAATATGTATCCAATAAGTCCAGGATGTTCCAAACAAGCTTCAGAGGTTCAACACACTATGAAGGTCAGAGAATCAAATTCCATCAGCCTCTGTTACATAAATGAAAGTCCCACCCTATCCTATCGCATCCTATCCTTGTGTGAGCTACCAGCTTCAGGTGCAGGCATTGATTGAAAAGGCATGGAAGGGCATCTGTAATTGTGGAGAGAAACACAAACTCCATTGGCCAAGCTAGGCACTGCAGCTGAGATTGAAATAGATTAATTAGCTCTGTCTACAATGACCAGACTGTCCCAGGTTATCCGCTGGCTATCAATTACCTTGCAATGCAATACAAACCTGGGGACTGATTTTGTACAACAGTAGGCATGGAGGGGTTTAAGATTATTTCGAAAAGGCAATTGTTTTTTCAGATATATGTGTATCTGATTGGTCATTTCCAAATCTCTTTACTTTGTGCCTCTATAAAAATAAAAATCTACTATTCAAAAGTTCAGTAATACATATACAATTTTTGAAAGATATTATTACTTGTATTCATCAAGAAGGCATTAAATTGATCAAAAGTGACAGTAACGAGATTTATAATTTTACAAAGGATTTCTGTTTTGAGTAAATGCTGTTCTTTGCCCTTTTCTTATCAAGTTATCCTGAAAAAAGCATAATAGTTTTCACAAAAATATAAAACAGAAAAAGAAATGTTTCCTGATAATCAAGCATATTAAAATGATTTCTGAAGGCTCTTGTGACACTGAAGACTGAAAATATAACTTTCACATGAACAAATTACACTTTATATTATATTCAAATAGAAAACAGTTATTTTTATATATATTTATATACATTTTATTTATACACTGAACAAAATTATAAACGCAACACTTGTTTTTGCCCGCATTTTTCATGAGCTGAACTCAAAGATCTAAGACTTTTTCTATGTACACAAAAGGCCTATTTCTCTCAAATATTGTTCACAAATCTGTCTAAATCTGTGTTAGTGAGCACTTCTCCTTTGCCGAGATAATCCATCCACCTCACAGGTGTGGCATATCAAGATGCTGATTAGACAGCATGATTATTGCACAGGTGTGACTTAGGCTGGCCACAATAAAAGCCCCCCCCCCCAACTTGTCAGTCATGGAATCCTGATGTCGGCCCCGTTGCAATTGGAGCACTTAGCCAAGTGCTAAATACCCTCAACGTGTTTTTGCAGCGTTGAGTAATGTAACCAATCACAGACATCTGTTGATTTCTTGAACTCAATGGCCAATCAGAAACGTTTTGTCAGAATTCACTCACAGCTGGAAGCGCCGCAGTTTTGCACGCTCGTGAATCATCTCATGACTAAGTGCAGACGCGATGTAAATAAAAGATTCATTGTGCAGTTTAGAGAACTTCATTGATCATAACGGAACTTTGTAAGATCGCGATGTACAAAGATGAGTGATGCTTTTTAGTGATAAAGGGAGTGTGCTTTGCGCACTTTCTAGGGTATAATCCATTCAGAATTTGTATGAAACTTTAGTTTTTCGGACACAGCGGCTACATCCTGCAAAGTTTCGGGAATGACATCCGCATATTTATGCGGGATTCACTCTCGAAATAGCAGTGATTGGCAATGGACGGAACATAAAATATTTTGATTTTATTCTGGAACCGGTCCTGGCCAAACCTCCACAGACAGCGCGCGTCCCAAGCAAAATCTAATTCATGGACCAAAAGCGTGTGTAAACTTTATTGAGATCAGGACATATCAACCAGTAATTTCATTTCCAGCAACGGACGGTAGACAGTTCAGCAATGAATGGTGTGCAATTTATGACAGAATATTTACGTTTATTTTTTCCTCGCGTGTCTTGCCTTTGGTAACAACGATTCAAAACGGAAACATTTCAAGTGTCACAGGAAAAAGACACGGGAAACTTCAGTGAACATCAGAAAAGCAGCGTGCACATTTCTGGTTAAAAATGAAAGGCCATCAACTGACAAACGGGAAGCATCACCATTCAAGTCATCAGGAAGAGCCAAAGCTAGTCCACAGTTTACTAAACGGTGGCAACCTCTTGAAGTTATTCTTGACTATGTTGGACTGACTGCTTTGATGCGTTGCAATAGGGTAGGGCATTGTTTTGATGCTTACATCAGAAAAAAAACTATTTTGCTTTAATTTATTTATTTCATTATATATACTGTATATATATATATATATATATATATATATATATATATATATATATATAGAGTATG
>NW_015505220.1:2307381-2331571 GCF_001515645.1 Sinocyclocheilus grahami | reverse complement strand
TTCTTTTATTTATTTATTTCTATATATATTCTGTATATATATATATATATATATATATATATATATATATATATATATAGAGTATGTTTTTATTCAAGAGTGTTACTTGCCATTTTGTTGTAGTTAATAGTGTAATTTATTAGCGATTTCTGAGTGAACATTTTTGCATATAAGAAACATAAATATTCTTACAGTGCATGTGCAATATGAGAAATCTGCCAAGTGCGATAAACTACATAGGCACTTAACTGATGTTTGCATCCCTTAAAACACTGTTTGACCCATGCTCAGGTTAGTATATAATTATAATACTGTGTCAAACAGACTTTTAAAGCTTTTAGTGGGCTTGCTATAGTGGAGTAATGGACTAATTTTGCTAATGGCTAAAAACATTTTACCTTGAGGTTGTGAACGAACAACAAATAAGCTAAACACATTTAAAAAAAAATGATAACAGTTTATTGCACAATACACATTGGAGCAGCATAAAAATGGGTAGTTGATTGCAACATGTGTCTGGACTTTTTTTATTTTTATTAACTTTAACACTTTAGGTTCAAATTGATATGAATGTAGTAATGAAGAGAAAGTAGCTTCCTTTTTTCCCCATCGTAGTTTATTTTAACCATAATTTTGTGTTAAGGCTAATTTTTACCCAGGGAGGATTTTCTTTCCTTTTCAAAAATACTGGATAATGTTATTGCATTGGGCTAAAAACATTTAGTCACACAGGGTATAACAACTTTCCAATAAATAGTTTTCTTTCACTTAGCACAGGTTTTGTACTTGTTTTTGGAACTGATTGATCTATCAGGCTATCAGATTTTGCACCTCCGTTTTTGATTGAGCATTGTTAAAATGATCCACCATTATTATTTATTTATTTTTTTACTCAAAAACTGAGGTGCATGAGCTCAGATAAATGAGGCATACACTCTTACAAATAAAGGTGCTTCAAAAGGTTCTTCAAACGATGCCATAGAAGAACCATTTTTGGTTCCACAAAGAACCATTCAGTCAAAGGTTCTTTAAAGAACCATCTCTTTCTTACCTTTTTATAATCTGAAGAACCTTCTTTCGCCACAAAGAACCTTTTGTGAAACAGAAAGGTTCTTCAGATGTTAAAGGTTCTTTATGGAACCATTTAGACAAAAAGGTTATTCTATGGCATCGCGAAGCACCTTTATTTTTAAGGGTTTATGTCTAATCAGTTCCTAAAAGAAGTACAATAGGATTTTCAGAAAAGCACAAATGTGTCCATTGGTGTGTTTTTTTGTATATGAGCTCATATAATGACCATACAATAATGATTAATACACTGTTTAAAATAGTTTTGTTACTCTACAGGACACGTCAAAAGCACCAACTATCCACAAGGTCCATTCATTGCCCTATACATATAAACTGACATCGAAGAGACAGCGAAGGTCATACAGTGTAGACAAAGACTATATATGCAAAATAAATGCAACCCAGAATATCTAACATCTGAATAATTCAAAGTTTGTCTTCTTAACTTAGAACATGAATGAGCTATAACCATAAAAATCACCCTAAATTTTGAACCCGCAGGGAATCTTTTTCCTGAAGAGGGATCTAACATACTTTCCACCAGTTGCGTATTCGTCTTCCTTTTTTTAATGTGGATGAACGGTGGCTTTCCTCTCTTTCAGGGTGTGCGGTTTGATCCTCACAGGCTGTCTCAGCTGAAGTCACAGAGGGAGAGTGCATGCCGGAACAGATTGTTGAAGTTTCACTCTCGTCTTCTCATCTATCTCTGAAGCAGCTTACAAATCACTTGCTTCTTCAACACGCTTTGGTCTTAGGGACAGCCTGTCGATCTGCATTTCCTACCTATCTCTTTATCTTATTCCCAGCCCAGCAGTGTGATAACTGCCCTCTTTCAAATATGCTCAAACACAGAAGAGCAGATCCCACTAGAACACTGTTTCACACCAACATGATAACAAAAGACATTTTCATGTGTGAATTCACAAAGACATTTTCATGTGTGAATTCACAGTCGTTCATTGTAAAGAAGACGAGGGCTGTCAACAATGATTCATTTCAGGATTTCTTGTGTGTTTTCTTTTTCAATTTTAATCGCATAAATCAACGTACAAATTATTTGATGTGCAAAACAATGTCTGTTTACATTGCACTGGAAAAAAACAATTTAAATTAAAAAAAATAAAAAATAAATACATTTGGTGTTTAAACTATTTTCACGTAGAAATTGCTAGTAAATGTCACAATTAATTACAAAGAAACAGAGCTATTTTTGTATAATTAAAATATTATATTCTGGATTTGTTTTTATTTTTATATTTCTGTTTACTTTCATTCATTTTTATCAGATTATTTTAAAGATTCAATTATTTTTTATATGTCCATATAGTTTTCATATTTTTTTTTATTTCAGTATAGTTTTTGTATTATTTTAGTAGCTCAAGATAAACCACATTAAAATGGGAAATGTTGACAGAAGTATAACTTTTATATTTTATTTTAAAGTAAAAAAAAACAAGTTTTATAGTATTATACATGCAAAGAAATAGCAATTAACACTTTTAATTACACATGACATTTTAAAGTAGAAAGACTGAAACAGTATTTTCTTGCAAAATGTACTCAAATAATAACCTTTCTTTAATTTAAATAACTAAATAAATACATTAAACAGTATTTTCTTGCAAAATGTACTCAAATAATAACCTTTCTTTAATTTAAATAACTAAATAAATACATTAAACAGTATTTTCTTGCAAAATGTACTCAAATAATAACCTTTCTTTAATTTAAATAACTAAATAAATACATTAAACAGTATTTTCTTGCAAAATGTACTCAAATAATAACCTTTCTTTAATTCAAACAAATAAATAAATACTAATTATTGAGATTTTACGGTAGTTTTTCATATAGAAAACATGGAAAAGCCATTGTATATCTGTCGTTACAGAGCAGAACTAAACATTTGTAATGTCCAATATGGCAATTGTCTTAAAGACATGTAACTTGACTTAAACATACAAGTTATCCAATTGACTCCAATTGACCAGGTCTATTTAATACCTGAAGGAAATCTAAAGAAATTCCTTTGCACAACAAAAAGAAAGAGAAATTGTAGCAGCATGGACATGCATCTTTTTTCACCTTACATTATTCTCATGTTCGTCAGTAACAGCATTTGCATCCCATCACCTTTATAGAGCTGCTGATATCATCTCTACAGTCACAACCTGTGAAGTATACAGCAATGACCGCGGCTACCCCTTTTGTTTCAAATGATGTATGGAGGCCTAGCAAACTATAGACAACCTGTCCAGTGGAATGATGCTAGAGAAAACAACATCGCTGTAGGTTATTGTCATGCTTCACTTCAATTAGGCATGTGTACAGTCCAGCGAGGATGTTCATCCTTGAATCAAGGTGCCACATTCAGATCTCCGGTTCATTGAAATTCATAGTCTGTACAGATTAAAGGTCTGTGATCCGTTGCATTGCCATGTGTGTTCCTGATGAAATACAGCTCCTTACACGCTGAAAGGCATCAGTTTATTCATGGAGGTTACAACACAGCAGCAGGAATTTAAGAGTGGAGGCTTACAGTAAATAAACTGAGACACTAGATTAACTTTGTTCTGTCTTTTTAAATCAATTAGCGTATTTAGCTTTAATATTGAACAACAATAGTGTAGTTAATTAGTGTAAACTACACTAGCGCTGTGTGTTTCGATTCACTAAAAATAACTGACTCATAAGAGTCATTCGTTAAACAATCAGACAACAAGTATTACGTTGTATGTTTTTAATTCAGTAATAAGAACCGTTATCATAAGGGTAATTTGTTTGATAATCAAATTACACTTGCTGTGCTGTATGCATTTGATTCACTATAAAGAATCAGTTTATAAGAGTCATTCGTTTGAGAATCAGATTACATATCGCTGATTCAGTAATCAGACTATTGTTGTGCTTTATGTATTTGATTCCAGAAAATGACTGACTCATAAGAGTCATTCGTTTGGGAATCGGACTACACATTTTACACTGTATGTATTTGATTCACTAAAAAAGAACCACCTCACAAGACTACACTTTCTGCGCTGTATGTTTTAGAATCTCTATTCACAATTGAATGACAATAACATTTTTTTTTTATTATTATTTTTTAATACTACTGACAAAGCACTTAAGTGTTTCTTTAACTAAACATTATTTTTAGTGAAAAACTACACTGACGGTCTCACAGTTGTGAGCTATTTGATTCACTAAAAGAACTGGCTGAAAAGAGTCATTTGTTTGTGAAACAGACTATACTTCTTGTGCTGTATGTATTTAATTCACTTTAAAGAAATTACTTCTTGATTTCTTTGCTAAGCTATTTGGATCTCAGATATTTGTATTTAAATACTAAAGTTTTTAAATTTTAGTAAGGACTACAATATTACTTGACATATTTGGTGGCATAGCTGCCCTAATACTAATATAATGCATTAAAACAACACTCTACTGTTTATATAGATACTGATAGAGTCATTAAAGAACAAAAAAATCTTACAAGACTGAAAGTTGAAACACGTTCATCATAATGTGCATATATGAGAAGTCGAACATGACAGAGAGGTGTGTGCATAAGTGTGTTTATGTGTATGTGTGTTAGTTAGGCCACTTGACGCTGTCGTATGAGACATAATTAGGAAACATGGTTTTACCATCAGTGTTCTGCTTTGTGCTTGACCCTTTGCTCTTGATGAATGGTTCAAGTCTCCAACATGACATATGAGCAGAGGATCATCAGTGTTAGCTGAATTACATTCAGTGAGGTAATTAATCATAACACACAGACCTAATCCTGTTTTAATTAGCAGTTCAGCCCAGTGTCGGTATTCATGGAAGGGCAGTGGAGGTTTGAGAGGGACCTTCAGGGCAATAAATAAGTTTGTTGATTTTAATCATTGTGTTATCAGACACCATTAAATGAACTTTTATTCAGTAAGTATGTATTAAATTTGCCAAAACTGACAGTAAAGACACTTTTAATATTTCTATGAGAAAATGCCGAAAAAAAGTATCAAACATATTAAGCAGAACAATTTTCAACACTGATAATAAGAAGAAATGTTTCTTGAGCAGCAAATCAGCATATTAGAATGATTTCTGAAGGATCATGTGACACTGAAGACTGGAGTAATTGTGCTGAAAATTGGGCTTTGCATCGCAGAAATAATTTATATTTTAAAATGTATTAAAACAGAAAACCATTATTTTAAAGGGGTCATATGATGCGATTTCAATTTTTCCTTTCTCTTTGGCGTGTTACAAGCTCTTGGTGAATAAAGAAGATCTGTAAAGTTGCAAAGACTAAAGTCTCAAATCCAAAGAGATATTCTTTATAAAAGTTAAGAGTCAGCCACACCTACCTAAAATGCCTCGTTCTAACACGCCCCCACATATCTACATCACGATGTGGGAAGATTTGCATAACGCCGCCCAAATGTTCAGGCAAAGAAAGGATGCATAACTTTTATTCTCGCTGTAGTATTGTTGTTGCCGCCGCCGCCATGTTGTGAAGACGCTGTGTGTTTCGTTGTGAAAGCGAAACTACTTTGTTCGGTCTTCCAAAAGAGGACGATATCCGCTTCGTCATGCCTAGAGCTGATCCATGCTGGTCGCTGAGGGAATACTTCAACTTCAGATCGGCTTTCACTGTGGACGAAGCGAAGTCCAGCCCGGGGTCGTCAGAGGTGGTTGCCGCAAGCCCGCCGGACGCTCCTTCGTCGAATTCGCCGGCCATGCCGTTCTCAAGCCTGCCCGCCTCTGCTCACGCAAGTCAGCCTCCGCTCACTCTAGGCCGCGCCTCACTCTAGGCCTCCGGCCTTCACTCACTCAAGGCCGCCGTGTGTGACGCTGTTTCGTTGTGAAAACGTTGTCTGGCCTTCCAAAAGAGGACACGACTAGAAATCAGTGGTTAAGTTGTATTTACAACACTGTTCCAGAACAGTTTAACCCAAATATTCAGATGTGTGCGGCACATTTTATGAAGGACTGTTTCCTGATCCTGGAAGAGTAGACTACAATGCTGGCTGTTCTGACTCACAGACTGTAAGTATGTTTTTTATATTTAAAGAATTTGCCACTGACGATTCAAACGCGAGTTTTGAGTAGCGTTTGTAGTTTGTCATTTCTCTAATCACAAATGCAGACATGGTTTTATGTTTACGCGGCGCGATGCAATGCAACGCGTAAAAAGACAGTATAAGTCATTATAATCCGTAATTATGTCCCCACTGGATGAAACGAATGCCTCATTTATAATGGGTTTTAATGTTTTTGTCTCGTCGCTCCGGCCGGGACATGGCATCACAGTGTGGTGAGGGGCGTGACATTTTCGTCACACGCTTGAGGTATTCGGCCAATCACAATGCACTGGATAGCTGGCCAATCAGAGCACACCTAGCTTTTCAGACCAATGAGATTTGTAAAAATCAACACGTTTCAGAAAGGTGGGGCATAGAGGAGAAACCATAATGTACAGTATGTGGAACATAATGTGTTTTTTTAACCTTAAACCACATAAACACATTTCATTACACCAAATAATGTTATTTTTAGCAACATCATAAGACCCCTTTAAATCATAATAATTTTTCACAATATCACACTTTTTTATTGTATTTTTAATCAAATAAATGTAGACTTGGTGAGAGACTTTCAGAAACATTTAAAACTCTTATAGACGCCAAACTTTTAAACCATTTGTTTACACTGTAAAAAGGGGTAACACTTTATTTTAAGGTGTCCTTGTTACACGTTACATGTACTTACTATTATAATAAGAATTAATTATGCATAATTACATGCAGGTAACCCTAAGCCAAACCCTAATCCTAACCCTAACCATAAAGTAAGTACATGTATTTAATTAATATTACTCCGTACTTAAATTTATAATTACACTGTAACAAGGACACCTTAAAATAAAGTGTGACCGTAAAACATCGTAATTGAAACAAGGAAAATCTGTAAAATAACATTTGTTTCCCGTAAAACCTTTAATGAAAATGTCTGTAAAATTATTGTTTTTGCACTTTATTTCAATTAAGATATTTTACTGTATTTTTTTTTACAGTGCCATTTAAGCTGGTGGATGTTTTGGAGCTGGTGTTTAGCTGGCCTATTTGCTGGTCAAATGTATAAGCTGGTTTTTAGACAGTGCAAGCTGTTAAACTATCTTGGACAAGCAACAAACCAATTACCAACTAGTCGTATCTTAAGGCGATCAAGCTGGTTTTATCAGCATTGTGACTGAACAGCCTGAACCAGCTAAGGATCAATGTTCCAAAGCACACTTACATGTACAAGCTTAAACCAGGTTTTAAAACAGGCAGTCTGAATCAAAAGCAGACTCATACACTACTCTCATGTCCATTATGATTATCAGTGTCTATAATCTTTCCTTCTTCTTTGAGACAAACAATTTTCGCTAAAAAATAAAACACAGCAGCAGGATACCCCAGCCAAAAAGCACAGATGATCTCATTTATCCTCATATCGTCTCTCCTCCTTAATCACAATAAAGCTTCAAAGCATTTCTGCGAAGACGTTTGTACTCACAGAGCACATTGTATTACTGTAAAGTGTAATGTGAATGTTCCATTGTCTAAATGGACTGCACACATTGGGCTATTATATGTCCTTCATCTAATTATACTCCAATCAGCGTCAACAGGAGAGTCTAAAGGACTTTAATTGTCCAGAATGCCATTTCAAGTCTGCGAGGAGCTAGACGAGAACATCCGTCACCAAATAAGCCCTAACACTGATCTCCACATTTGAATAACCATCTCTTGAATTTACCCAGCTGATCCGTCTCACCATAGAGGAATGTGCTGCCTTTTAAACGTATTGATTTGTGGCTATTACGCTCCTGCTACAGGCTCGCTTTTCAGAGGGTGATCCATCTCTCAAGGTCAGTTCCTCACGTCTGCATTATCACTCACATTTGCTCTATTCCGGTCCTGAGTTGCGGATTCCTGGAAACTGGGAGACAGACGGAGCATGTTAGGGGACAATGAGGCTGAAGGCCCCCAGAAGAAAATTTTATATAACTTTCTCACATAACGCTAAATAACAACAAAAAACTATAGTATATCACTATGCAATGCATAATTAGTCCTGTATGCCTATCTATCTGCTTTTACCACACAAAAATAATAATAATATGCAAACTGTTTCACTCCATGTCTGTCAGATTTTGTGCAAACTCTGCAGCAAGATGGTAAAGGTGTTTGAGAAGCACCATGACACGGTTCATAATGTTGTTGTTTTTTTTTTGTTTTTTTCTCTCTCTCCCTCTCTTTCTATGTCCATATACTGTAGCACTTTTTTTTCTTTCCATGCCCTGGCATCTGGAAGAACAGAAGGACTCGATATGAAGAGGGAGCGGTTTTAGTTCACACAACTGACCCAGGAAACTGCTGCCAAATTATTTACAATCAGCGTCTGTTTAACATTCAGCAGTTGAATTTATGGATCTTGTGGATCTGAATGTCAATGTGTTGGAGACTGCAAAGCAAGGTGGGTATAAACAATATATTTAAGACATTTAATTATGCTTGTGGTGATATATTTAATCAACATTAAAATATAAAATAATTTTGTTTTTACTTGTTTCTACCTCATTTATTAAAACCAAATCTGCTAGTAAGAAAACAAGTTATAATATCTTATTCAGTGCTGCTCAAGTAAATGTTTTAGATTCACTATTGTTAAAAAAGTTTGCAATAATGCTTTTTTTTTAAAATAATACTTTTATACAGTAAGGATACATTAAATTGATCTATAGTGTGAGTAAAGACATTTTATGGTGTTAAAAATAAATTAAATACATACTTTTTTCTCTCTCTTGAGCACTAAGTCAGCATAATAGTAACACCATGTGACACTGAAGACTGGAGTAATGGCTGTTAATGTTAATCTGTTATATATATATATATATATATATGTGTGTGTGTGTATATGTATATAGTAAAAATGCTGGTTTATTGTATTTTAATCAAATAAATGCAGCCTTGGTGAATGTGAGAGATCTTTCAAAAACATGGAGAAAAAGAAACTTTCCAACTCTAAACTCTCAAATAGTAATGTATATTTTACAGACAAATGACAGACACATGCTGTATATAATAAATTAATCACTAACAATGTTATCTGAGAGAGCAATGTTTGGAAAGATCATTAGTCTTGAATAATAAAAAAAATAATTATTTGTGATTGAAAGCTCATTGTGAATGAATAGCACACCAAAAATAAGAGCATCATTAACAACTAAAGGAAGTGGCAGTCTTGTGACAATGAATGGAGCCATACATATTTCATCTTTTAACAAGTTGTGCATCTCACATTTCTCTCCTGCTCGGCCGACAGCACAGAGAGTGATGAATAGTGCCAGACACTGATGGAGATCGCATGAGCATCAATAAATGGCCATATGATGAATAGCAACATGGTGCTCAACATGAACACGATGGGTGGAGAATGATGCAAAGACACTGCAACTTATGGGTGTGATGAATATGGGCTGACACGCATGCCAAAACTCCACACATCCTCGTGCAGACCCATCTTTTGGGAGGTAGTGACGGTTTATTAATCACATATGCCCTTCTCACGATGTGACACTACACATGCAGATGGTTTAATATGGATTAGATTGGTTGACAGTGATAGTTGATGCAGTAGATTAAAGTAGAGCAGAAAAAAGATATGTCTATCAGAGCAGTCTAATTGTAGTCTAATTAACTTTTAGATGTATGAACAATTCTAAAGAGTTAGAAAAGTTTGTTTTATTTTAAACTTAAAGCTTATAAAATATGTGTACAGTTATAACCAGTCATGCCAAGATAGAAGTAAAGTGACTGTAATCCACTGTTCACCCACAAGAAGTACAACAGCTCATTACACCAAGTTCATTCGCCTAGAAAACTTTTCTGACTTAAAAAATTCAAGTACTTCGACAAAAACAAATGCTTCATATTTCTGCTTTTAAACCATCTGGAACACTAGCCCAGTTTACCCCCACTGTTAGTGCATTAGTGTAAATGTGACTTTTGAAAAATGAATTATGACTGCTGTCAGTTGAGCTAAACTGGCAGTGAACCCAAAAATGCTTCATCAACAGAGTGAAATAGACATGTGTCAATTGACTTTTCCCTGTCTGTTGCTTTTGAAAATATATTAAGTGCATATTGTCATAATGCCATCAGTCAATCAGCATTGATGACATTACGCAAAATAGAATAAACGTCAGACAGACAATCAGACGAAAGACCAGATAGATAGATCAGCTAGACAGCCAGAAAGATGGATGGACGGATAGATGGAAGGATGAATGGATAGACGGACAGATGCATGGATGGATAGATGGATGGATGGATGGACGATAGACAGAATGATAGATAGACATACAGACAGACGGATGGATGGATGGTAGACATAATGACAGACAGAGAGAATGACAGACAGACAGACAGACAGATAGATAGATAGATAGATAGATAGATAATAGAATAAACGTCAGACAGACAATCAGACGAAAGACCAGATAGATAGATCAGCTAGACAGCCAGAAAGATGGATGGACGGATAGATGGAAGGATGAATGGATAGACGGACAGATGCATGGATGGATAGATGGATGGATGGATGGACGATAGACAGAATGATAGATAGACATACAGACAGACGGATGGATGGATGGTAGACATAATGACAGACAGAGAGACAGACAGACAGACAGACAGACAGATAGATAGATAGATAGATAGATAGATAGATAGATAGATAGATAGATAGATAGATAGATAGATAGACAGATAGAATAATGGATGGATGAATGATATAACAATAGAATGCAAGATAAAACAATGGATGGATGATGGATGGATGGAAGAATGGAAGGATGGATGGTCAGAACAGTAGAATGTAGTGTGGATTGACAATTGACAGAATGACAGAACAATAAATAGAACAAAAGAACAATAGATAGAACACGATGATAAAATGATGGATGGATGGATGCTGAGGCCTGCTGTCTGCTGAAGGTTTATACGTCCATAATACAAAGACATATTTAAAGTTCAGAAAAAGTTTTAAACTGGTTTATTATAACCTAATGTGTTTTAAAACTTTTCCAGTGCCCGTTTAATTTTTTAATGGATATGCATTTCTCCATGAACTCAAAAAGACACCCAGAAAGAAGAAGAAAAGGTCTTGTTCACAGCCATTTACAATAGCGTTTCCACCTATCAAGTCGGGAGAGAGTTTCATCATTGAAGTCCTCCTTGAGATAGTCATCTGATCCTAAAGTTCAAATCAGGGACAGGCATATTTTAGGTAGACAGCCATCATATTCATCACAGGGATATCAAACAGCTCTCCTCTCAAATCTACTTTACTGGATCTCATGGAGAATTTAAGCATTGTCTGAAGTTTCTTGTCATAACCCTCCCCTTCATCCACCTCAAGTACCTCATATGATGTTCGTCTTTGAGTTTCTGTGTTTATTTCACCGCCCCTGGATGCAGAAAACTTTCTCATCCCATCTTCCTCATAATTTCCCCCCCACCCTACCAGTTTTGCGTGGAGGCATTGAGCTACTCTCCGACAGCAGTGAGCACAGGTTTGTCTTGATGTTTTGAAATGGAAAGGTAGGTCACAGATGAATAGTGCCTGCACTCATTTCTGGGGCAAGCAACACCATCTCTGGGAATAAAAAAAAACAAAACAACAACTGACATTTCAGCACACTAGATATATGGAGGGGGTGGGGTGCTATGTTAGTCGCACATCAAGCTTCAGCATTTTCTAACCCTACTAGCTTCATAGCATGCTATTCTGAGATATCACATGCGAAGAAAAAAAGAACGCATTGTAATATTACTGGCTACATACAATGAACTGCTATCTATCAAATAAGCCTATCTATCTAATAAACTTTCAAACTTAAAAAATACCATTTAAACAATTTTATGGCATAGAAAAATAGATCCATCCATCCATCGTTCAATCCATCAAAATGTATTCTAATATCGATCAAATCCATTGTTCCATCCATCCATACAATCAGTCGTTCCATTCATCCAGTCAATTGTTCCATCCATTATTCCATCCATCCTTCAATCCATCCATCCATAAAATCAATTGTTTCATTCATTCATCAAATCAATTGTTTCATTCATTCATCAAATCAATTGTTCCATCCATCCATCCAATCAATTGTTCCATCCATTTGTTTTTTCTATCCATTCATCAAATCAGTTGTTTCATCCATCCATCCATCCATCCAATCATTCGTTTCATCCATAAAATCAACTGTTCCACCCATCCACCCATCGTTCAATCAATCCCTCAATCTATCAATCTGTTGTTTAATCTATCCTTCAGTCTATCAATCTATCAAATAAACCTTCAAATTTAAAAAAACAAATATAAGATAGATGCATTCTAATATCAAAAACTGCACTCATCGTTTCTGTTTTGATTGACTGATTTTGAGTAAAAAGTGTCTAATGTTTACTGTTTCACATAAAATGTTCTAAACATATTCAGTATATAACACAATGGAAAGGAAATGCATCCTATAAAACACAGCTGTCTTCCTATCAAGCCGTAAGTAATTTCCATTATTCTCTGCCCTGTGTTTGTTTCACTTTACCCCTGCGCTGGCAAAGACAACAAAACCTTTGATTATGTCCATTTCCTCACACTCCCTTGGCTCTGAAAGGCATTTTCAAAGATGCAAGAGGAGGAGGACAGTATTCCGATGAATGACACACCACTGAGATTTTGATGCAGCGTCTTATCTGTAGTCTGACATCTGATTGACTCTGAAGCGTTAGACTTTTATGTTCTATGGTGGCTATTTAGAATTCATTTTCCTCTCAGTTGAGGAGAGTGCACAGAAAACAAGGAAGCTCATTTGGCAAAGCAGCACTGAAAAATAATTCACACAAGCCAACTCTGTCAGAGCAAAGAAAGAAAGATACTAAGAATAAAAATTCAATTCAATAATTAATTAACTTGTTGGCAGTTTCACACTCTCAGTAAGCTTGTGACAGGAGACAACAATAAATGAATTTTGCGGCTCTAAAAATGAGACATGCTTAAGTTAATGTCTTGTAAAATTACAAATTCCACATTTTCTCTGCAATTGCATTTTATATGAAACAACAGTGCTCATTGTATTGTAGAGAACATTAATAAATCTAATAAAATGTGAGTTGTTTCAGTCCTAAATTTGTCATTTTATTTGAGAGAAAGAAACAAAATATTGAGGAATTGGTGGAATGTTTTTGAAACCACAGCAAATAAATAAATACATAAATACATAAATAAATAAATAAATAAATAAATAAATAAATAAATAAATAAATAAATAAATAAACAATCAATCAATCAATCTGCCTTGTGTTAATAAAAGTAGATTTTCTTAATAGTGATTTACTGACAGCTGCATCTCAGGTCTGAAAGCCACAGCTGCAGGATTTCTAGGTTATGTCAAAGTTGCCAACAAGCGCAACAGTCAGTCATAACAGCTGTCAATGTCAGATGTCAATGTTTAAAAAAAGCACACTAGGTAGTGCAGTGCCATGAAATGTGACAATTTATTTTGAAAACTGCTTACGTTTTCCTTGTGTTCTGAGGTCTATACTGGTGGGAGCTATATTATTATTCAGAAATTGTGTATAATTTCTATTGCTAATAGTGTAGACTAATAATAATAATAATAATAATGCAGCATTATTATTACTATACAAATATACATATACTAATTTGAAACAGTGTAGACTATTACAAATACTATCAAATACAATCACGATTGTGTTTTCTTATTTAATTGTCAAACATGTTACACATTGTTACACAACATTAAAAAAATATTTCATAACTGAACGGCATTCACAAGCAATATGATGGTCATATAGTATTAATATACCATACTACTCTTTAAAGTGCTCATCATTGCTCTATTTAAAAAGTATGCTGCACTCTCAGAAAGAAAAAAAAAACTTGTTACTGGGGCGACACTGAAGTGTACACTTTTGGTACTACTATGTACATTTTAGGAGATAATATGCAATTTTAAAGTACTAATACGTACCTTTAAGGCAGCAATATAGGGGTAAATTATGTATAAATATGTACCTTTTAGCTTTTGTATCTTAGGATACCGCCCCAGTGTCAGAATTGCACTTTTTTTCCCTGAGAGTGTGTGCAGTATTCAGTTTGTAGAAAGCTAATATTCCATTCCGGATATAGTCAATATTTGTTTACTGTGCACATCTAAATGAGCATCATCAACCCCAACATAATATGTTTCTCAATTTCAAACTGCAACCACAAATACTCATCAGATGGTCTATCTTCACACTGAGACCCAAAACATGTCAAGGAAAATATCAAAAAATGTCCAGCAACTAAAATATCTTGAAATCCAGAGCTACACTATCTCCTGAGAGTAAAGATAGCAGTTGGTGGGGACGTGCATGGTTTATATCGGCAGCTGGGAGCAGCTGGCTTGGTTTGATTTAACGAGACTAGCGCCAAAAGTAATTAAACTTTGTCAGAGATAAAATGGCCGTCTGTAACATATGTCCAGTAAGCATCAGCATCAAAGCAATTTTTCACACACTGATTTCATATACGGCCGCTCAGCAGTCCCAGTCATTGGAAAGACATCATTTAAAGCAGATGCATGATGAAATGCAAATTAAACTAAGTAAATTAGTGCAGGTTTTACAGAAGTAACTGTTATAAATAAATGCTATAACATCAAATGTATTATTTACTTTTTACATACGTAATGACCCTCATAAATATTTATTTATAAAGTTTTTTCTGTGAAGTAAAAATTTATATAATGCAGTTAATAATACATGTAAAAGTGAACACGTAAAAGTAAATACATTTTAAATTGTTATTGTAAATAAATTAATAAATCAAAACAAACTTAACGTCTTCCTCAATCTCATTTGTGTAAGAATTGTCACGTGACAAATCTGCATTTTGGTGGATAATAGACTTAACGGCAATGCTTGCCTGTTGTGTGGAATAAAATGATGTTCCGCGTTTTGCGAACACGAACTGCAGAGAAATCTGCAGACAACGAAACACTCAGATGAAGATATTAATGCCGTGCTTAATGATTCCAGACTCAGACAATCAGATAAAGGTGATCCACAGGAGGCAGCCGGTTTAGCCGCACACTACTTTTATGCCGACCATTTACATCCAAATGTTATTTAATTTTCACAGAACACAACCTTTAAATAGATTTTAGAGTATAAACTGTTTATCGTCTATTCAATAAGACTAAATAAAAAGTGTGCGCCTCATTGTGCATTAACTTGAATCAAGTCCAACAAATGTCTGTTTTAAAAACAGTGGATGAGTAATTCACTGCTTGATTTGCTTAATAAAAGCCTCCTTTGAGATCATTTTGACAGACATGTTTATTGTGCATTTTAAACGTGTTTATTGCTAAGTTTAGTCTGGCAAAATAGAAGCGCAGCTGTAATTCGTGGGCAATGTATGTGGTTACCATGACAACCTCATGCACTTGCTACCTGCTCTATGTGAATGTGAATATGTAGATTTACTATAGCAAAACTAAAATCTGTTTAAAAGTACGTCTGACCAAATCCACCAGTTTGGTTTGGCCCCCCCAAACTCAAACGTCAAGCTACGCCTATGAACCCATTATAATCATGCTGTCTACGCTGGATGTGGCGCAACACGCCAAATCCCCGACAGTAAACTGATGCCACGTTCTATTTATGACGTACTGACACAAATTTAAAATGATTTGCAATGGTCACTTTGTCGCATCCGGTGTAGACTAGACTCTTACTGCGCAGCGCGATGACAGTGGTCGCATTCGGTGTAGACACCGTGTGACAGTAATCAAAAACGGCCCATAAACAGTGTGGGAAGGTTATTCCTGACAGGATACCAATTCGGTAACACAACCGTAGTGATCATCATGATGTTACAGAGATGCACTGAAGACAGACACAAAGAGGAGAGAATAGTCGCACAAGCAGATAAAATACCGTAGGCTACCAGACAGAACAAATTCATCAAATTATGTAGACAAAATACTTCCAAGACACTCACGTGCTAAGGTAAAAAGCCTTTAATGAACTGGGCTTAAATCATTACAACTAGTTAAAAGCAGATCTATCTAAAACAGAAGGTTGTTTTGCGAAAATAAAATTTGCAAATTGGAGTTGGTCACGAAAAATCCTGATCAGTGCATCCTTTGTACATAGATCTGTAGAACAAGTGGGTTACATAGCGATGTTTTAAAATAAAAAAAAAAAAATGTACTTGAAAAGAAAACAGGATGACTTTGAATAGCATAACTGTATAGTTGCGTTAGGATGAGCTGAGCAAGTCTTGCATGTATTTTCTGGTTTGAGAGAGAGTTCCTGCTTAAATATGAAGTAATGGATGAAAAGGAAAGATCAGACATGCATGCATACGAGTGAGAAACATACATATGTGATTGTAACAATATATATATATGAATGTTAGAATGTAGGTATGTAAAAAATAATACATATGTGTGGAAGTGTAAATATATGTGCGTGAAAGTCAGAATACATGTATGTGTTGAAAAAGTAAGTGTATATGTGTAAGCAGAAGCATGTATGTGAAACAAGAAATGTATGAATGTGAAAGACGTATCTAAGTGTGTGAGCGCGCCAGAATGAATTATATCTTGCGTTTTTATCGTGCAATTCAGAATTTACTATATCGTCCTATTCTGCGTTTATATCATCAAGATGAAGAGCAGCGTTTGTTCGGATCTTCTCGTTCTGTGTAAACATGGTAGAGATATATATATATATATATATATATATATATATATATATATATATATATATATATATATATATATATGTAAGCAGAAACAAATGTATGTGAAACAAGAATGTATGTGAGAGGTAAAATATATGCATGCGAAAGGAGAATGTAAGCGTGTGAGAGCGGCAGAATGAATTATGGCTTGCATGGCCCCTCATAGCCACCCATATATATATATATATATATATATACATACACATATAAACATACACAAACACACTGCAGCTCAAAAGTTTGGGATTTTTATTGTTTTTTTAAAAGAAGTTTCTTCTGCTCATCAAGGCTGCATTTATTTGATCAAAAATACAGAAAAAACAGTAATATTGTGATATATTACTACAATTTAAAAGAACAGTTTTCTATCTTAATATACTTTAAAATATAATTTATGTCTGTGATCAAAGCTGAATTTTCAGTATCATTACTCCAGTGTTCAGTGTCACATGATCCTTCAGAAATCATTCTAAAATGCTGATTCATAATCAATGATGGAAGCAGTTGTGCTGCTTACTATTTTTTTGGAACCTGTGATACTTTTGTCAGGGTTTTTTGATGAATAAATGTTGAAAAGAACAGCATTTATTTAAAATATAAATATTTTGTAACAATAGAATGTATTTACTATCACTTTGTATCAATTTAACACATCCTTGCTGAATAAAAGTATTAATTTCTTTATTTTTTTTAAAGAAAGAAAAAAAAATTACTGACCCCAAACTTTTGAACAGTAGTGTATATATACAAAACATTTATATTTTACATAAATGCTGTTCTTTTTAATGTTTTATTTATCAAAAAGTCCTGACAAAAGTGCCACAGGTTCCAAAGAAATATTAAGCAACATAACAGTTTCCAGCACTGATAACAAATCAGCATATTAGAATGATTTCTGAAGGATCATGTGACACTGAAGACTGGAGGAATGATGCTGAAAATTCAGCTTTGTGTGTATGTGTGTGTGTGTGTACACTTCCTACATAACACCAACTACAAGTGAGCAATAGTTTATCTGGGTAGGGTAAATGCAAAGTTTGGCAATCTAGAAGTGTAGAGCTGCTGGTTCAGCTGATATTTTTCTCCTCACTGCTCCCTGATGTTTCAGAGAATAATGCAGTGGAAAATGTGTAGAGTAATACATCTTTCAATTCACACTGTCTGCAGTCTCACGTCAAAGAGAGCATGATTACCATAAAATGTCATGAGGCTTTATTTAATTAATAGAAATAAAGTACATTTATTTTACAAATGAAACATGGCACAATAGCATTACAATATTTATATTCAATGTGACTGCTGTAAATTAGTTATATATAATTAATATGTATATACAATTGAATTAACTGCATGATATGCTAAATAATTAATAAACCACTAGCAATTAATTTCAATATTTGTTGGAAAGGGCTAATCTAAAATATGCCATTATATTGGCAGATGTGATTTGAAGGTTTGAGAAAAGACAAGGCTTTAGAAATAATATACTGTTTATTTCAAATGATTGATTTAAAGTATTGGTTTATTGGATTGGATTATTGATATAAAGTATTGGTTAGTCAGTGTCTCCTAACTTCAGTATGGAAATATTCCTGCCGTCTACCAGAATATTTGCCCATGACTCATATACAATAAAAAAAAGTATTAGCCACTTCATTTAGAAGCCTTCTGTCAATGCCATTATTAATGCCTGGATTTCACATCACACCAGTACACTGTGCCCTGTGATATCAATTAAATTCACATTATTAGCTACAAGGCCTTGAAGCATAAGAGATCAAGCGGAATTCAATAAAAAAACTGTTTGCCTTCTGCTACCGAGAGATCTAATTTCATGCTAAAATGCTTGTGAAATAATGGTTAAACCCATTGAAATCCAGCCCATAACTTGTGTTCTCAATGCCAGGCTGGAATAAACACTTGCTGAAAGAGGAACTTGTGAATTATGCCATTCATTCCTGAGACGGAAAATGCAGCATCATTTTCACGAACAGCTCAGCCGACATCCTTGAAACTTTATGTAAAATGAAAAATATGATAGAGAGACGACAATGAACCCATATTATGTCCTAAATGCAGATTCTATTAGACACAATCAGTATTCAGTAATATTTGATAACGGAATATAATCATAGTATATGATAATTATCTTACAGTATGCTACTTCTTAGCAGAGCATCATGTGTGAGATATATAACCTCACAGTGACCTCATATTTATCCCGTAGAGTAAATATGGAAATTTCCATGTATCAGTAATGATGGCAACGATTCCAAAAGTCTGAAAAGCTCAAATTGGGCTTGATATTATCCAGCAGTATATGGACAAGCAGACCCTCGCTACACATCCAGCTCTCTATTTACACCACAAGATAATTATCCAGATTGCTAATGCCCGATTTGGAGACGACAGAGACACCCATCCATTTAGTTTACTTTGCCAGCGGATCTTTCATGGCAGAAGAAAACCCTTCCAATATGTCTAGTTAGATGTGCTTATTATTTCCATCAGACATCTTCTCACACAATCTTTGCCTTCACCCTTCTCTAGTCACATAACTTCATGTTGATTGTTTTCATTTCTGTAAACTATATTTGCCCAAGGATAATGAGAGGCACAATTCCAGCGTACAGGGAACAACAATATCGAACAACAAAACTGAAAAGAGTTTGTGGATAATGAGACTCTTAATGAGAGGATAATGGCATGCCCAAAATGGTACTTGATGGAATATTAAAACTGTAATGTTTGGAGCTGTGAATGCTTCACTTATAGTTTAAATGAAGGGAACAGCTGAATGCTGATCTTATTGCAGCAGGCAAACACCTACTGAGAGCACCTGCACATCATGTAAACATTTAAGAAGCACTTTTAAAAATGATATACACTACCATTCAAAAAGTTTGGGGTTAGTAGGATTTTTTTGTTGTTGACATTTTTGAAATA
The DNA here is from genome assembly GCF_001515645.1 of Sinocyclocheilus grahami. Lineage (NCBI taxonomy): Eukaryota > Metazoa > Chordata > Actinopteri > Cypriniformes > Cyprinidae > Sinocyclocheilus > Sinocyclocheilus grahami. The sequence continues at coordinate 2,311,696 of NW_015505220.1, read as the reverse complement.
GGTTACTCACTAATGCTGCATTTATTTGAGAAAAAATAGAGAAACTATAAATATTGTTTTTATTATTTTATAATTATTTGATTATTTTATACAAATACATAAATAAACTATCTAAAAAAATAAATGTTTTCTATTTGAATACATTTTAAAATATAATTACTTTATGTGATGACAAAGCTGAATTTTTAACATCATTACGCAGTCTTCAGTGTACAATTATCCAGAAATCATTCTAATATGCAGATTTGCTGCTCAAGGACCTTTTATTTTATTATTATCAATGTTAAAAATGGATGTGTGGATATTCTTGCAGAAAACTGTATAATAATAATAATAATTTATTTATTTATTTTAATTTTATATATTTATTTTTCAGAATTCTTTCTCAGAACAGGAATATTTTGTAACACTACAAATGTCTTTATTTTCACAACTTTACGATCAATTTAATTGCATAATTAATGTATTCATAAACTAAAATACATACTTAAATACATACATACATAATCAAATCAATCAATCATACCCATGATCCCAAACTTCTGAGTGGTAGCATTAGTATATACAATAATTACAGTAAAAAAAATAATAATTTTACATAATATATTGAAATACTTCCATGGATGGTTTTCTGTGGTCTGCAGGGCAGTGATAGATTTATATTTAATGATCTGAAAAATATATCACTTAATGCCTATTCCAAGATTTACAATAATGCTATATTTATCATGTTATCTTCATTTAATTTTAATCAATTGACAACCTAATAAATATGTCTTAATCATATTCATAATCAAACTTTTTAGTTTTACGATACAGGGGTTTCTACTTTATTCACATATTCACCAAACTTTCTCTGCACCACTAAACAAACAGAGACAGACAGAGAGAGAAAGAGAGCAGAAGAGAATTAAATGCTGCTTGAGTGATGGCAGATGACCAGAGGCAGCAAGACACATCAGTTATTCACAGTCTCTAATGATCCTCTCGTCTCTGCGAGAAAAACATTTCCGAGAAAAAGCCACATTTAACAAACCAGGGCGGTCTCATATGGGAAACTAAGCTTTTTTTTGTTTGTTTTTTTCTGTGCACGTCCAAAACTTCACTCTGGTGAAATTCAGTTAAAAGCCTTTGCAAACTTTGATATGATCCTTTCTGAGTGACACATTGAAACATGTGGCAACCACTGCAAAACATGAAAAATGTATCAGGCAGATAATAATTTCTAAAAAATCATGTAAAAAATGTCATGCACTATATTCCAAGACTTCTGAACCCATACGACTAGCTTTGCATGAGAAACTGATCAAAACTAAACTTTCCTCTGACAAATTTCATTCCAAAAGATACATTTGATAAACAAACACTGGCGTTGCAAATGCCACATTAACCTGCAGAAAGTTCCAGAGAAAGACTACAGCCCTAATAGGTTGTGAAGCTTTTCTTTTGAGTTTGTTTTCAGAAGTGGGCGTCCTAAGTCTCATCATTAATGATGACTTAATCATTTCACGTGAAGAATTCCCAGAGATAAAGTTTCTTGACTCCTCAAAGCAAGTTCAGAACCCACCTACACTACTTTGTTATGAAGCAAACCTGACAAAGATACCCCATAAAATGCTGAAAAAAGCATAATTTGTGTTTGAATGCAGACTCCATTTTTACATATTATGCGTGGATGAATTCATTCTCTCAACAGACTACAGGTCAGAAATGCAGAGGGATGGAAATAAGAACTTCAAGCTGTCTTATTGTTAAACACGCATATATTAAAATATTAAAAGCATCTCTGCAATAACACTGTCAAAGTTTGCAATTGCAAGCAACTTGTTTTCTCTAATGTAATTGTTCAGAAGGTGCTATTGTTGTCTATTTTTGCTTCCCCCCCCGAGCCAGATTGCAGACTTTACAGAACAATCGAAAATGCAATAATAACAATTTATGGTTGTCCGCCGTCACACTCAAGTCAGAGAAATGAGTAACCCACATGACGCAGAACCATTATGCATTGATTTCTGGAGATTGCTCAGTATTGGCCACAAAAAAATGTAACACAGCAGATGCTTTTCTGGATAATTGGTCGTTTACGTGTCTGATTAAAAAAGCGAGATTGTTATTAGCAGACGTCTACAGGCTGTAAACTCCTCCGTTATTTTACTGATCAGCCGAACAGCTTAATTTGATACCGTGACACAATGTTTCATTCATTTGTCCTAATGAGAGAGCGAAGCTAGCAAAGCGATGGGTGCAGCATGACATTTATCATTATTTAACATCTGCGTAAACAACCCAGAACCCTCCACTTCTGCTGGGTTGTGAAAGACGACTTCTGCTCTGATTAGGGTGCCAAAATGAAGCAACCATTTTGGGCCAAATGGACAGTATCCAGCTATCTAACTAGAATGCACAATTCAGAATATCTTGCTATGTTTCTAGTCACTAGTAACTGAAACAAATAAACTACGTTGACTAATTTATGAAAAATGCAGTGATCAAGATGAAGAGCTCTCCAAGAGCGTGCTGAACTCGTTCAGTCTTCTCTCCGTAGAGTAGTCAGGAGCGGAACGATGTGATCGCTCGGCTCCGCAGCGAAAAGCTGAATATGCGCTGCACCTGCTGCCTACTTATACTCACGCTGTGATCAGCAGCAGCTGGATGCAATAATCGCATGCCAATGTGCATTGGCTCGTTTAGTTTACACTCGAAGTAGATTGGTCCCTCTAAGCGAGATCCCAATTCGTCGGTCCTCCGACGTGACGTCGAGAGTGACCGACTGAGAGGGAACTGAATTTTTGAAGAAATTAGTAATTGATTAACAGTTTACATGAGAATGTCAACATGTTTTTGACTATCTTTTCATATGTTATCAAACTGATTTCTGTCATTTTACTAGTAACTGAAACAAATAAACTACGTTGACTAATTTATGAAAAATGCAGTGATCAAGCTCTACAACAAGCGTAACTGAATTTTTGAAGAAATTAGTAATTGATTAACAGTTTACATGAGAATGTCAACATGTTTTTGACTATCTTTTCATATGTTATCAAACTGATTTCTGTCATTTGATCAAACAGGATGCAGCATTTTACAGTGAAACTAGCCAAATAATGCCACACAATGTTACAAAATTCAGTTAAATTTGTTTCATTAAACCAGTTTCTTTCAAAAAATTAAACAAAGCTTTATTTATCTGATCTCCAACTTTAAATATATTTTTAAGATTTAATATGTTCACTCCATATTTCTTTAATTCATCTTTTAATTTTATCCTTTGATTTTCGTATTTGACACATTGACTAATCACATGTTCAACTGATTCTTCTTCCATTCCACACTCACACATACCTGATGGATGTTTTTTCAATAAATGCATCGTTTTATTTAACCCAGTATGTCCCAATCTCAACCTCAAAATAATGATATGTTCTCTTGTATATCTTCCTGTTGATTTTATTCTCCCTACCAGCACAGATAAATCAGCTCAGACAAGACAACTGAGAACCAGGCTGTTGGTGGGGGTGTGTATTATGCCAGCTCAATGTTTGCATTAACTAGGAGATGAGGAATTCCTCAACATAACTCAATCAAGGTTTACAGCAGACACACACACACACAAGCGGTCTTGCACTACAGTCACACAAGTACAGTATAGAGCAGGGTTCCTCAATTAGTTTTCGCAGAGGGCCGAATTCTGCCAACGATACCAAGCCAAGGGCCACTGACACATATATATATATATATATATATATATATATATGTATATATATATAATTGATATAAGGGACAGAAAAAAGATAGAATCTTCATAGTTAAAGGTATATTTATAGCATAAATAAATAAACATGATATTAAAAATAATACACATATAAATGTTATAAATTATTATTATTATTTTTCAATAAATGCATCGTTTTATTTAACCCAGTATGTCCCAATCTCAACCTCAAAATAATGATATGTTCTCTTGTATATCTTCCTGTTGATTTTATTCTCCCTACTTTTCATCATCATCATCTTCTTCTTCTTCTTCTTCTTCTTCTTCAGTTTTATGGTGGGTAGCACCAACGTTAAGGTGCATTATCGCCACCTGCTGTATTGGAGTGTGGACCAGAGTTGACCCATTTCATAATATAACTGTCTGTTGATAATTAAAGGTCTATTTATAACATAAATTATTAATAATAACAACAACAACAACAACAACAGCAACAACTGATATAAGGGTCACAAAAAAGATTATATATATATATATATATATATATATATATATATATATATATATATATATATATATATATATATATATATATATATA
>NW_015505220.1:2270352-2299930 GCF_001515645.1 Sinocyclocheilus grahami | reverse complement strand
ATATATATATATGTATATATATATATATATATATGTATATATATATAATTGATATAAGGGACAGAAAAAAGATAGAATCTTCATAGTTAAAGGTATATTTATAGCATAAATAAATAAACATGATATTAAAAATAATACACATATAAATGTTATAAATTATTATTATTATTATTATTATTATTATTATTATTATTATTATTATTATTATAATAGCACAATTGATATGATGATGCCACTTCCTGGAGGATGATGAACTGAATGAGGAAAGGAACTGCATTTTATATACCATAAATAAATAAAAAATATGAGCAATAAAAATAGATATAGATATAGATATAGATATAAGGGACAGAAAAAAAGCTAGAATTGCCTTTTGATAGGTAAATGTACCTTTATAAATAAATTAATAAGGGATAGAAAACAAGAAAACTGCACACGAACGATTCAACTGATTTATTTATGTACTTTCAAGGATGTTGCTGTAATGTGCAATACATAATAAATCATCCACATATGTCCAGCTTTGCCCTGCCCCTCCTGTCCGTTACAGCTCTCCAGGGACTGAGAGCATGAATAACTCTATAAAACTGTATGATTAAATCCACATATAAGCAAGGATTTCAGCGTATGTGTCTTTTGCTCATGCCGACAAGACTAAATACATCACACACTTTCCTGACCAGGTGGGGCATTCATTCCCTGCAGCTCTGCATGTGCTGTGCCATTCCAGAGATTATCTCAGCGACAGTGTGTGTTAAAGGACAGCGTGTGCGGGCTAAGAGGGGTAAACCCATGCTAAGAGGCCCAGACATTGTGGTCCTCAAGCGGCTGTCAGGATGGGCTGGGTATATGTCCTATCAGCACTTTGCAAAACAGCAGATTACTCTAGTACAGCATGCCTGTCACAGCTGGGAAATAAGAAAAAGCTCTGAGGCATAAAACCAACAATCTATTGATAACAGAAAAAAAAAGAGACTGACGTAGATGCCATGGAGAAAACTGAAATTGATTGCAAGGGCCTTTTCTGGTTTCAGGTTATATTGCACACACAGTATATGTGACCTTAAAAAAAAACTAAACTAAACTGAGGTGTATTAAAATGGACAGAATCTCACCAGTCATCTATCTGTCCATGATTACATTGCATTTTAGTAAATTTTTGCTTCAAGTTTGGCTTGTTTACAGTTTACAGAAATGTCCAGGATTTTGTCTGAATCAGTCAAAAGTTTGTATGCGACTAGTTATACTATGTTTTATTGAAAAGAGCTTTTAATAAAAAAGCTTAAGGTTAATGTTATATTAGAATATATTTAATATATTATTTTATATGGTTATATTTCTAATAATTTCTTGACGAATTCTAGATTGTGTGGTGATGCTGTGGCATTGCTTTATATACACAATTTTGCTTTTGAATGCAGTTACATTCAAAATACAATTCATTATTTAACTTTAAAGTCACCGTTTCCTTCACAGTACTGGAAATTACAGCATCAGACCATGTAAAAAAATAAATGTTACTGCACCTTTGGAAACACGTGATATCCGAACCTCCTAACAGCAAATCAACTGAGATAATGGGTGCCAGCAGCAGACAAATAAGTCAGTAGTTAAGTACAGAAGCTAATCCCTTGCCATGAAAAGAGACGAAAGGAAAATAAACACTTTAATAAGATCACAGTGGAGACGAGGATGCGTTCAGAATGCAAGTCTTTCTTGACTGTTTAGCAGTTTTTGTTGCCTCAAACTGCCTTTGACACTCAGTGTCCTTCTGCCATGGCTGGCAGGCGGCCCGGGGACTGAACTGTGTCTTCTGTAATTAGTCAGAAGTGAGAAACCCAATTAGAATGGCAGGTAGCTGCTTCTTTTTATTAAGCCAACAGAAGAGAGATGCCATGTTATTTGCTCAGAGGATAAAGAGAGCCTCCAAATCCAAAGAGAGAAATAGAGAAAAAGAGATTGCTTACATAATCTTTTTTCTTTTTCTTGGGCCTTAGCCGAGTCAATTTTCCCAAATGTATTCCAGAGACAGGACAGTCTCATAAAGAAAAGGTCACTGTAGTGACTTTTATCCGTGTATCACCAAAAGACACAAAACCTTCCTCAGGTTTGAGGATTCTGTCAAAGCATTTGGATATTATTACATATTTTAATAATGCAACACATGGAAAACACTTGTTTTGTCCTATATATCGTGAATATACTTTTATATGAACATCAAACATTCAAACTCTTTTGAAAACTATATATATATATATATATATATATATATATATATATATGCTTAGTACTCTTTTTTATGTATTATGTATATCTATTATTTTTATGTTTAATTAATTGATCAATTAATTCTTGAAATGTGTCTAGGAAAAGTGTATACATTTTTTACTGTTTTTATTAAATTAACAATGAATAACATTTTTAAATTAACATTTATTGTGCAAAAATATAATTTATTTGTATTTGTATACACACAAACGACAACCATCTCTCAGTTGTGAAGTAATTTCTATCACAACAATTTTGCACTTGATATCAACTTGATGTGAAATATGATACATATGTAATGTGGAAAGGGAAAAAATATCATAGTAAATATCACAACATTTTCAATCCATCTGTAATTTAGTTTAAATGATTGAAAAGTATAACAATAAGATTTAACAGTCTGTGATTTTATTCCAAAAATTTAATTTAAATACATGATTTGAGATATGATGGAAATGGCCATGACTCGACCAAAATAAAGTTAAAATGACCGATTTTTCCAGTGACATCATGTGGCATCACTTGTAACCAGTTATTATTAAATGAAGTATGAATAAATGCTTTGAACACAGAAAAGACTGACTCGACAGGAACAACAGCCTGCGGTTCACCTCATCCAGAGGCTTTAACCAGTCACCCCAAATAAAAATCAATACCCGCGCAGTTCATTTTAAAGCTTCAGGGGAATGTTTTAACCTGTGCTTGAGCTAATAATGACGGCTAATCTCATCAAAGCTCTCTAAACACTGAACTGTCATCATGTTGAACGACAAGACAGAGGGAAATACACGGACCACCGAACCTGTCAAATCGTCATGTCTTCTCTGTTCAACTCATTACTTCACCCAGTGTAAACTCTTGTACAGCAGGACAACACAATCATTTGTAACTGGGTCAGATCTGACAGGCCTGTCTGCACAGGAGCCTCGAAAACAACAGTATAGCCATGTTCCATCATCTTCACCTGCTTTCTTTGACACTTTATTCCCCTCTTTTTAGGAGCACCCTCATACCTCCTCCTTTTGGAGTCTTTCATTTCCTTCTTTCTTTTTCTCTAAATCTTAAAGGCATAGTTCACCTCTATGTCATTCAAAACATATGCAACTTTCTTCTGTGGAGGATTTTTCACATTCATGGGAGTTTCTTAGAGATGCTGTGTTTATGAATGAATCATTCTTTTGAGTAGAATCTTAATGACGTTTTCGACTCAACTCACTGACTCATTCACAGCAGATTATCAGTGAAGAACTTCCATTTCAGTCTGTTTCTAACACAAAACTATGACTTCGGTAGACTTTGAATAGGTCAAAATTCATACAAATTACTTTTGCATCCTTTTTGGAGTTGTAGCGCATTTATGCACTGCATAACTCTTCCATTTATCTTCTTTTGTTTCACTGTAACACTTGGGATTTAATGAGCAAAAAGCTACAAAATATTGATCTTTGATTCCTTGAACTTCAAAAACATATTCTCAACTTTATGTGTAGGGTCTCAAAAAGCCAATTATCATGTATAAAGCTGCACTTTTAGTTCCATTAACAATTGAGAAAACAGCTCTATTTTAATAGAGGATATGACACCTGTCAGCTGTTATTGCAAAATCCCATTGAAATACTGTCAGAAGTCTGAGTGATTATGATTACGACTGAAAGTAAGGTGATGCACTGAACAACTTTTTCTTATATTAAACTAATAGAGTGATGCAGAGATGATGTCATTTTTTAAGCCATCCCAGAATATAGCATTACTCTGGTTCCCTCGACAGAAAGCTAATAGCCATTGCCTATTGGATTATTGCAAAAATAAGCTCTGTGACCAACAAAAGCTCATGATTCTTAAAAGTACATCAGGAATGGTTACACTTTATTTTGATAGTCCACTTTAGACATTCGGCAGTACTGTAACTATAAGTAACTTTGCAACTAACTTTAATTATAATTAGTAGAATGTTAGGTTAGACATAAATTGTTAGTAGATGCTGTTAGCTGATATGTAGTTGCAAAGTTATAGTTAGTAGAATGCCTAAACTGGACTATCAAATTAAAGTGCAACCTCAAGAATCTTTACAAATGAACACAACATTTATACATTGTGAAGCCTAAATATAACCGCCAGAGGTAAAATGCTAAAGGTAGGCCATATATGACCTACACCTCTGCTGCATGACTTCAATGTTAACACCACTTATCTACCGACTACTCATTCAATCTTTATTTAAAGATTGACAAGTTGGAAAGTTTGAGATTGAAAAGTGCAACAGTGTGAGCATACACACAATAAGGAAAACCTCTGTGGTCTTATTTAACCACTTGTTAGCAACCACCACTTTAGAGACATGCAGAGCTTAAAAAATAATCACAAGTGTTACTGATGCATTTTAAGTTGTAAAACAAAACATGGGTTATCCACAGACCATATTTCAGACATTTAACCAAAACCCATAAAAAAAAAACAATTGGCTTTGAGACAATGAAAATGGAAGTTCAAAAAAAGTCAGCTCGTTTCTGGGTTTTAGGGTTCATTTCTGCAGCTCTCTATAAACAAGCATCTTTACAGGGTTTATTAATCTTACAGCACTTATTCATTTTCACTTACTTATACTAATACTTGTTTAAAATGAAAAATGTTTAACATTAAAAGTAGTATACAAGATCTGATGTAAACAATGGATAACAAATGGATAAGTGCTATTTGATGTTTTTTTTTATTAAACGCTTGTCTTTTACAGTTCACCCAAGTGTGAGAGACTGGATTCATCTCACGTTTGCTGTTTCTTCATAAAGGTATGAAGTTCTGTTTTGATTTGGTGAGTTAGGCACATTCAACTTGGGAACTGGTGATGCCATGGTGCAAGTGACTCTCAAATTATGTAGTAACAGTCTCCCCAGAGAAGAACTTCAGGTAACACTTTATTTCGATAATCCACTTTAGACATTCTATTAACAGCAAGTAACTTTGCAACTACATGTCAACTAGCAGTTAGTAGAGTATTAGTAGACTGTTTGCTTAATATCTTCTAACACTTTCTTTGTCAACTTATTCTACTAACCCTAAACCTAGCCTAACAGTCTACTCTGAGAATTAGTATACATGTAGTTGCAATTAATGAGAATTAGTAGACATGTAGTAACAAAGTTACTTATAGTTAGTAGAATGTCTAAAGTGGACTATCGAAATAAAGTGTAACCGAACTTCACGAGTCAAGACAGCCGTGTGTTTGAAGCAGCAGATCTAAATCTGTTCTTGGAAAAAAACAGAAGCTGAAATATCCTACTTGTAAGAATGTAACATTTTAGCCGGGGCAACTAAAATAGGAGCTTTAAAAAATGCTGTGGCACTCCATCAAAAATTGAAAAACCGAAAGCAGCAATGAGAGGTCTTTTGAAAGCACTATTGCTTTATTGTTTTTGTTTTTCTAGCAGTCCCGGCTGTGGACATGCGAAATGTAGTATGGGCTTGACAACAGGGGGAACAGGTGATTGGCAGTGGTAAACTGTGAAGGAAATGGGATGAAATTGTAAGAATAAAGGATGCAAAAATGAGCTTCATATAAATGCTAACAGACTCACATCAGAATTCACAGTGGATTTACAACATTCCTTTTTCCCCCCAAGCAATCCATTATTTATTATTACTCTAGTCAGTTTCTGGTTTCCAATCGACATTAAAGTGGTTCAACAACTGCAATGCATTTCATCTTCATGCCTTGCAACACTTCACCTTACATACAGACACATTCTCTACATGCTCACACTACTGTAACACTCCCTCGTTGAGGTGTAATCTCTCATGTATACTCCACCAAATACCACGTGAACCAATGGCAATTTTCATGCCTGTTGCTCATTAGCATTTCAAACACATTTCAGTCCCTTGTGCCAACCCCTGGCTTGTTAGCAACCCCAAAAGATGAGCTACAGAGTTTCTTCATTAGCAAACTGTGGCTTCATTTCCATATATATATTTGTCTTCCAGTACACAGCTATATTTAAGTTGTGTCTAACATTTCCCTTGAATTTGAAATAGATTTTTACATAGGTACTTCTGAAATAGCAAGCAAGCATTTGTTGATAAAAGCCTCGCTGAGTGTCACAGCTAATCAGAGCCAGGAATCGCTGGAAATTGCTGGAAATGGAGGGAAGGGTCAGTCGTAATGGTTGTATGGCAAAGTACTGCATCTCTTTAAGCAAGGGGGAGCAATGAAAAGAGAAGCTTTTATCATAGCATTTTCAGCTTCAAGGCAATCTGCTTCAGATGGCCCCTTGAGGGACCCCACGGCGAGCTCCTGTCAGCAGAGGGTGGCCGTGACAGAAAGAGGGAGAGTTGAAGAGGACGTTCTCCACAGCTGATGGGACAAAATGTTGCTTCAAATGCGAGGAAAAAGATTAAATAAAGAGAAGTGTAATAGACTGCAAGAGGGATATCAACCTATAGAGAAAGTGTTCAAGGGTTTATGAGGTCAAAATCAACGTTTTTTAAAGTGCAGGGTTTAGTGTAGAGGATACATTAATTTAAAACTAGTTATGGTTAATTATTCATATTTCCTGTCATGAGCTGATTCGTTACACATGATATAACATTAAACTTAGAATATTAGATAGATAGATAGATAGATAGATAGATAGATAGATAGATAGATAGATAGATAGATAGATAGATAGATAGATAGATAGATAGATAGATAGATATACTGTATATATAACAGCATATCTGCTTAAAGTCATTTCCAGAAACGTGTGTGTTCTCGAGTCTGACCATCTGAAGGACAAAGAGACAGTAAGGACATCTCTTTGCATATGGCATTTGAGTGCCGCTGAGGAGGTGTCTAACACTGAACATGCCTGACTGGCCGGCATTTACTATAGCGATGACAGACGACACCAGGGACTAGAGTCACGAAGCGTACACGCATTAGGACAAAAGCAAGCCACTGCTGAATAAAAAAAGAGAAGTGAATTGCATTAATTTCAACAAGGTCAGAGTTTAGTCTGGCTTAAAACTATTTTATGTGGTTTCAAAGTGCCCTGTGAGAATATTTGACTTTGCATATGATTGGAACCTTCCTTCCATAACAAAACATATTATGCTAATATATTATTATTCTTCAACCTTAGTGTGTGTATGCTGTGTATATTATATATCTGACTGAAAAAAATCTGGAATACGGCACAAGAGACCTTTATGTTAAAAACACACAAAGTTTGATTGGTGCAGCTTTGGTGAACATAAGAGACATCTTTCAAAAACATATTAAAAATGGGATATACTGTATATACACTGTCAAAAATGTGGGTTAGGTAACATTTTTCAAAATGTTTTCAAAAGAAGTCTCTTATGCTCATAAATGTTGAAAATAGTTGTGCTGCTTAATATTTTGTAGAAACCGAGCATTTATTTGAAATAAATCTTTTGTAACATTACAAATGTCTCAACTGTCACTATTGATCAATTAAATGCATTCTTGCTGAACAAAAGTATAACTTTTTTTCAAAAACTTTTAAGCTGCACTGGTCATTAGAAAGTTCTTTCTGACACAAACGTGCCTGCATCTCTGGAGAGCACAACTTAAACACAATTATCAAAAAGGGTGAAAAGTGTTCCTCTCTGGTCTGTCATGTTTTATGGTGCTCTCATTGGCACGAACATTTAGCCCTGCTTGGAGTCAAAGGCTTATGAAAGTTGAAGACTGAAACTCCCAAAGTTGCTTATGTCATTAGAAGTATGACACAAGTTCTGCGCTCAAATCTTGTTTTTTTTTTTTCTTCTTCTTCTTCAGGAGCATCCCTGAACTCAACCACTATTTAAGCTCATTAAATGTCTGAGTCTGACAGAAATGTATTACCCCAAGAGTCTAATATTTCTAACCCAGAGATTTACAATTCACTTATCACATTTTCTTCACTGGGTCTGGAACTTTCTGCTATTTTCAAAGGAGCCCAGTGGAATTCAATAAAGTCTCCTTCACTTCCAGGAAGGACTGTATATTGGACCTACATGTTGAACTATCGCTCTTAACAGAGGATGTCAAGCTGCCAAGTAAAGCAGAATTTAACAACACCATTTTAAAGGCTCTATTAAAGATTCATTTAACATGCCCATAGTAAGAGATTTTGACACGTTGGCTTGGATATCAGCAAGTTTTCAATAGACTCTCTCAATTTTTCTCTCAGACTATATTATATTCAATAGAAAAATTCAAGAGCTGTCTGATCTATACCGCATATTCCATTAAAAGAGATATAAACATTGTTTAACTCCAGTGTGGCAACTATGAAATCCACATTCATACATCTACTGGACGTCTACTACTTTTAGTTCAGCCATAAATTAAAAATGTAATTTACAAACCTGTTCATGTTATGCAAAAGAGAGCAAAAATGCTTCCAGTGTCCTCATTTTGAGTTTCACTGAATACATAAAAGCATAAAGGTTGGGAAAACTAGGGAGACCTAGTAAATAATGACAGAAATTAAATTTTTAGTTGAACTGTCCCTAAAAAAATATGCACAAATCTGTGGAATCTATGGAGAAATGTAGCATTACACCACTTGCCCACCAGTGGATCCTCTACAATGAATGGGTGCAATCAGAACAAACAGCTGATAGAAACATAATAGGGGGTGGACTATTTCCCACTGTAGAAATAATTATTATGGATTATGGACATATATTTTGGCAACAAATGTTAAAACGCCTTAAAGATGGATTTGTTTCCTACAAACATGCAGCTTTTCACTTCATAAGATGTGAATTGATGAACTGGAGTTATGTGGATGACTTGTGGATTATTGCTTTTATTTCCTGTTTGGAATCTCATTCTGACGGCACCCATTCACTGCAGAGGATCCATTGGTGAGCAAGTGATGTAATGCAAAATTGTTTTAAAATCTGTTCCGATGAAAAAAAAAAAAAGCACTCATCTACATCTTGAATGACCTGAGGGTGAGTAAATGTCCAGAAAACTTAAATTTTTGGGTGAACTATTCCTTTGTATATGCTTTATTTTCCATGAACAAAACCATTAAAGTTAAAGCTAAAGGCTGGGGAGTTTGTTTTAATATATAATCCTTTTAAACATGAATATATTCAAATGTGATATACAAACAGCATATGCCAGATGTTCATCATGCACTTAAGCCAAGTGTTTTATTTGTGGTTTACACCCACGTGGCCTTGTTAGAGATATGGTTTCTGCACAAGATATCGACCACAGTCATGATAAATGACTTGCTATAATACTGGATTATGTAGAAAGTGCGAAAAGCCAAACAAACATCCTCCCTGCTGAGTCAAACCGCATTCAGAGAAGCTCCATTAATTGAATTATTCGTGTGTGCAGGAGACTATGGGAGGCTTGTGGCTTCATGTATTTGAACGATTCACCAGCTTGAATGATATTACTTAAATATGATTTAAGCTGAATAGAGCAACATTCACTGAAGGAGATCCGTCAGAACTCTCCCTGCAATTATGAGTTTGACAGCGCACTCAGTCCCTGACAAACACAGACGGTTCAGATGGGCTTTAGTAGTCTGGTGGCACTAGAGGGATGTTAATTGGAACAACACTGCTGTTTATTAGAAATCAGAACACAGTGGGGCAGACCAGCTAAAATCTCCCACTGCTTAAAGCCTCGCTCATCTCAGCAATGGGCCGCCGGTGACAGGAACACCACACGGTGCAGTCATTATTTACTCTGACCATTTCCTCTCATATAGGATGGACTCTGGAGAGACCACAAGAGAAGGACAGACAGAAAACAAGAAAAAAAAAATTTAACTGAAATAAAGTTATGTACTGTATGACTTTTCTCATTATGTCTGGCATTTATTTGATGTTTCGTGTCAACACATCTTTATTGCAGAGTACACAATCTTCTAGCAGCTTCTGTCAACTTGTGTTTATTTAATTTCAAACTTCTCAGAAAATGTATGACAAATAGCCTGTGACGTTCCCTGTTTGTAAGTCGCTTTGGATAAAAGCATCTGCTAAATGAATAAATGTCAGTGTAAATATGAATGGTTGTGTATGCAACTAATTGTAATCAAAGATTAAATAAACTTCAATTTTTTTAGTTTGTTAGAATAATGAGCTTTTTAAAAAAAAAATTAAAGTAATTTGACACAATATATGCACATGAATTTTAAATGTCGACATATTTAAAAAGTGGAAAAGTATTTTTAGTGCCTATAAAACATCTTTACTGCAGAGTACACAATCTTCTAGCAGCTTCTGTCAACTTGTGCCTATAAAAATAGGCACTAAAAATTATCATTATTATTATTATTATTATTATTATTATTATTTCAGCATTACATTTTACATGGGTATTGTCACAGACAGTAACATAAACTTAAGAGTAACTTAAGACGTCACTGACTCAAAATGTTATTGTTACTGAGTTATACAGCCCATCTGACATCTTTCTAGTGTGACAACTAGCCCCATTTTCTCAATGATTTATTTCAAGTTCTTGAATATTAATATTTACATACTAACAACATGTTTCGTCATGTGTCAGACAATAATACTCACCAACACACAATGGAAACACGCACACACCCAGCGGATCAAAGTCCACCCCCAACTGCTCTCTCCCAAACCAACAGAAGAAGAATCATTACTGATCTCCAAACAGAAGACATGCAAGATGACACACTTACGGATGCCTACTGCCTCTCAAGTACAGGCCTCCAGAGATTCCCTGGAGAACTGAGAGCAGCGAGGGAGGGTCTGCCCAGAAATCTGTCAGCCTCTCCAGGACGGCTATTGGCTGACTGGCAAAGAGTTTCTATGTCACTTTGATGGAAGCCTTGTGGTGCATGGCATCGGCTCACAGAACGCTGCAGAAAGGCACAGCTTCTCATTATCCAAACACATTACGGCACAGTTCACCTCAGACTATTTGATTTGGCATCCGGTACCAGGGTGACGGTAATACGGCACGACTGTGAATCTGCCTACCTTATGCTGCTTTCCGACGCCTTCTTGAGCGGTCGGAGGATCACGATTGCTTGTTAAGAGAATGAAGTCTACCCATTTAGCAGGAAGCCTCCTGAGGGGGAGACATGGAGAGGCGATGAAATTTCCCATGGATACATTCTGAGGATTTTTGAATTCAAAGATATAAAAAGAAAGTAGCAGAAAGCAAACAAATGTAAACAGCCATCTGCGGCTGCGGTGGAGCAATACAATATGCATGAGCCACTCCACAAATAAATAATCATCTTACATAAAGTTAGCCCAGAATTATAAATAGCTGGTTTAAAAACATTAAATGTCTGTATATCTAATCAAAGTCAATATTTTGTCCCTATTATCAAAGTTATTATGAGGGAAAAATGATCAGACAATTGTTTTTGTTGTAATATTAACAAATAATATGGGAATTATAGGTTTATTAATAATACATTATAACAAAATATAATAATAACAATTATCAATTAATTTAATTATATTTTGATTATTATATGCAGATTTATTTTAGTAAATACATAATATAAACATTTTAGATTCTATAATAAACAATAATAACAAAATGCAATAATAATAATAATAATAATAAGTATTATTATTATTATTAGTATTATTAGTAGTAGTAGTAGTAGTAGTAGTAGTAGTAGTAGTAGTAGTAGTAGTAGTAGTAGTAGTAGTAGTAGTAGTAGTAGTAGTAGTAGTAGTAGTAGTAGTAGTAGTAGTAGTAGTAGTAGTAGTAGTAGTAGTAGTAGTAGTAGTAGTAGTAGTAGTAGTAGTATATTAAGCTTAAAATTCATGTTTATTAAAATGTTATTGTAAAAATAAGACAAGGGGTAAATAAATAAATAAATACATAAATACATAAATAAATAAATAAATACATGCATAAATAAATGTTTTAGACTGCATTTAGACCTACAAATTTTGGTGACAGTCTAAAGACTTTAAATTAAAACTTCTTAAAAATAAATAATAAGTTCAGAAAATTAGAATCTCTAAAGGTTATGCACTTACTGAAAAAAAAAAAAAATTTCATATGGAAATCGCTGCAATATTTTACTATTTAATTTAGTCTTTGCAGGCGTCATACATTTAGTGATTAGTTTATTAGTAAGCAGAAAGCTCATCCATACAGCTTGCATCTGCTAAAATATTGATCATATTTTGGTCTTGTATCATTCATGTGTAGAACAGCTCAAGCATGTTTTATTCTGCCTGAGGAATTGTTTGTATGTGTGCTTGATTTGTGTTGCTTACACCCTGCTCCGTGTTTATCTCTCCTCAGCACCGGACTGCCTTCTCACAGAATAAGGAAAGGATCTAATTAGACACACAAATATGAATAAATGCTCCCCATGTGATGCCAGAATGTTGCTGATGGATTTGGGGCCAAACCTGGCTCTCGTACAAGCCTTCATTAATACACAACAGCATCGCCTTCACTTTTCTGTCTCTTTTCCCATAATGCCTCAGGGTTACCATGGAGATGAGGTTGATTGTGCCCTGCTCATGTCAAGCGTGTCACCCTCTGAAAGGACGTTTAAGGTGTTCTAAGTTGTTTTGCTAATTGCAACCACATGCTTTGTCTTCAAACCTCACCATCCAAAAACATTCTGAAAACCACATTAGACCAACATAATGCAAGCAATTCAAATGAAAGTCACAGAAAAGACTAAAGGAAACACTTTATCTTTTACCGTGGTGGCAAATTTACCATTGCAAGTTGATGTAGGATCAAATAAAATAAAATCCGATTTTAAATGTTTTTGAAATAATTTTCTTTTGTTCACAAAGGCTGCATTTATTTGATCAAAAAGATGGTAAAAATAGTAATGTTGTGAAATATTATTACAATTTTAATTTTCTGTTTTAATATTTTTAAATGCATTCATGTAAATGCAAAGTTGAATGTTTTGCACTTTTTTTTATTTAAAATGTTCTTTATATATTCACATTTTAAATTATAAAAAAATAAATAAAAAAAAGATTATGCAAAACTCCAGATTTTTATAAGTCCAAAAAGACCAATAAAGTCTTGCTGGATAGGCTAGTTAAGAAATCTGGTGGGACATCAGAATATAATACCAAAACATATATAGTCTAATATACAGTGACCGGCATGTGTAAAATGATCTGCAGGCAGGAAGCATTTCTAGTTTTCTGAACGGCTAAAAGCAACTCTTTTCTGCCATTTGCAGAGCCTAGGGCTGTCCCCGAGATTTCTCAGGACTCCAATTTCAATGATATCTTTCAGGTAGAAGGGACAGTTATGCTTGCTATTATTCGTGCTATTCCAAAAATCCCTTACAGCACCTTTAGAGGTATAATGTAAGGAATGTACTACCGCAAGCAATTAACTGGGTTTCACAGTTCCCTGCCAAGAAATAGACTGTAAATGCCAAAGAAAGCTATGCACGGAGGTGTGCTGGTGGCTTTTCTGCCAGACACACTGTTGGTAAAAAAACTCTGTGAAAAAGTAATGGACATCTCCTTTCTCTTCAAGAAAACACAGCTATCGAGAGTCATCAGACTCACAAATGAAATCCTAAGTGATCTCTTCAAATTAGCTACTGCAAATGAGACGGCTACAGCTAGAGTGGAGCAGTATTTATATAATATAATAGAGTCATTTGACATGCTTTAGATGGACATCATCATATTGGTAACAAATGTCTCCATTTTAAGTCACTTCAAATGCATTCCTACAGTACTTTCATATACTTTCATATTTGATGCATTCACACTGTGGTAAGCAGCAGAAATAAAAGATCTTAGGTTTTCAGAATACAATTTTTCAAGTGGCACAGAATGTAAATAGGTACAAACAGATTTGTGAACTACTATTCTGGACAACAGGGAAAAAAGGTATGGCATTAAGCCACAAAACCACCAGATTTCCAACAGAAAACTGAGATTTCTGATTGAACACTAGCCCTTAAATAAAAAAAGAAAGAATAATAGTAATTAGAAATGTAAGGATGCATTAAATTGATCAAATGTTATAGTAAAGATATTCATAACACACTGTTATGATTCATTATAGAAAATCCATAAAAAAGTAACACAATTTTAAGGAAAATATAAAAAAAACATATTAAGCAGCACTTTCAACATTAATAATAATAATATGTATTAATTAATTAATTTAGAGTAGCAAATTAGAATGATTTCTGAAGGCTCATGCGTCACTGAAGAGTAATGATACTAAAAATTCAGCTTTCCATCACAGAAATAAATTATATTTTAAAATATATTAAAATACATTTTCATATAGAAAAGGTATGACATTAAACCACACACAAAGATTTATGATTGAACACTAGGACAATTTTTTTTTTTATTAAAACAATAATGCTTTTATTAATATTTGTAATTAGATATAACAAAAACATAGGAATTAGAAATGTAAGGATGCATTAAACTGATCAAAAGTGATAGTAAAGACATTCATAACACACTGTAATTTTGACCTTTTTATTCATTAGAGAATCAAACATATAAAGTAACACAATTTTAAGAATAATATTAAAAAATATGAATCAGCACAACTTTCAATATTAATAATAATAAGTATTATTTATTTTATTTTATCTTATTTTGAGTAGCAAATCAGCATATTAGAATGATTTCTGAAGTATCATGTGACAATGAAGAGTGGAGTAATGATACTAAAAATGCAGCATCCCATCACAGAAATAAATTATATTTTAAAATATATCAAAATAGTGAAGTTATTTTTAATTGTAGTAATATTTTATTTATCTGCTTATTTATTTTTGTTTAAACATATGCAGCCTTGGTGAGAGAGCTCATTCAAAAAATATTTTTAAACACTTTACCGACCCCAATCTTTTGTACAGTATTGTACACAAGACTACAGAAAAGATCTTGGAAATGCCTGACGTCTACTTATAATAACACAGATTTCGCTTCTGTGCAGAGAAAACACTCTTGATGGTCTAAGTGAAAACGACTGCAAGACAATTTGAGCCTAATTTAATTAAAATGCCCCTAAGTACCACCGGAACCGAGAAGAATTGGAGAAGTGAGTGATTTTGAAATATTACTTCAATAAGCAAAGGGACTCGAGTCTGCAACAAAAGCTCCAACGCCCCTGGTCAAGTGAAATCAAATAGCCTCAGTGTCATTCATCTCATTGTGAAACGTAGTGTAAGAAAAATATGATATAATGATATATTAGGAGATATAGTGGAACACGGGGCTAGTTGTCACAGAGTCTATCTCAGAAATATATATTTTCTCTTGCAGTACTTCCTTATGTTGGTTTCAAACATCAAGTAAACAAGTAATTAATTACACTGTTGCTCAAAATATATTTTTTTAATTAATTTGTTTTTAAAGAAATTAATACTTTTATTTACCAAGAATGCTTTAAACTGACAAAAAGTGACAGTAATAAAATAAAAATTTCAACAACAAAAAAAAATCTATTCCGAATAAATGCTTTTTTTTTACATTGATTGTTTTACACTGGTAGTAAGAAATGTTTCTTGAGCAACAACCAGCAAATTAGAAGGATCATGTGACATGAACAGATAAATTATGACTGCTCAATAATTCTGCTCTGCAGCTATAAAACGATATTAGGTTTAATTGGGTTCACAAAGAGCTCAAACCGAGGCCCATTCTTGATGGTCTAAGTGAAAACGACTGCAAGACAATTTGAGCCTAATTTAATTAAAATGCCCCTAAGTACCACCGGAACCGAGAAGAATTGGAGAAGTGAGTGATTTTGAAATATTACTTCAATAAGCAAAGGGACTCGAATCTGCAACAAAAGCTCCAACGCCCCTGGTCAAGTGAAATCAAATAGCCTCAGTGTCATTCATCTCATTGTGAAACGTAGTGTAAGAAAAATGTGATATAATGATATATTAGGAGATATAGTGGAACACGGGGCTAGTTGTCACATAGTCTATCTCAGAAATATATACAGAAATATACATTTTCTCTTGCAGTTATGTTGGTTTCAAACATCAAGTAAACAAGTAATTAATTACACTGTTGCTCAAAATATATTTTTTAATTAATTTGTTTTTAAAGAAATTAATACTTTTATTTACCAAGAATGCTTTAAACTGACAAAAAGTGACAGTAATAAAATAAAAATTTCAACAACAACAAAAAATCTATTCCGAATAAATGCTCTTTTTTTACATTGATTTTTTTACACTGGTAGTAAGAAATGTTTCTTGAGCAATAACCAGCAAATTAGAAGGATCATGTGACACTGAAGACTGGAGTAATGATGCTGAAAATTTAGCTTTGCATCACAGGAATAAATTACATTTTAAAATATATTCAAATAGAAAATAGTTATCTCAAATAGTAATAATATTTCATAATTTTACTGTATTTTTTATCAAATACATACAGCCTTGGTGAGTAAAAAACTACTGAACAGTAGTGTGTGTGTGTGTGTGTACACAAGTTACACTTTGTATATATATATATATATATATATATATATATATATATATATATATATATATATATATATATATATACACCCCCAAAACACATAATGCTGTTTTATAAATATTAAATATTTTAATATGAAATATTATTATAATTTTCTATTCAAATTGCATGATTATTTACTTCAATTTTTTTTATAAAGTTGTATACATTGAAGCATTATACATTGTTTTTGTATGAAAAAGAGCAGAATTATACATTGTTTTTGTATGAAAAAGAGCAGAAAAGTCTTTAAATATATTAAAAAGCACCCAAAACACACACACAAAAAAATGCTGTTTTATAAATATTAAATATTTTTTTAAATTGTATATACAGGAGTTAATCAACCAGTTCATACACAATGTGGTTTGTATAGAAAATAGTTGAATAAATATTCTTTACAAATGTATTAAAATATTTAAATATACTGATGCTATCTTAAAATGACACAGATTATTCATTTTAGGGAAAACTATTTCTTAAAAAAACAAAACCAAACACTAACGTTATAGATCCTGACAGGCCATCTTGTTTAAGCCATCTTTGATTTAGATAATAAAATGAAATTTTTACTATGCTGTTAAAATGTAACCATTGATTGAGTCTGGTGTCACAAAACCTCATCCCTCCCCCGGCAATGAAATGCACGTGGATGGTTTTATAATTTGTTCTTAACATTGTTCTTCAAAGTTAAAGAGGCCACTTTTAATTAACCATGAGCTTCAATTTCATTTCAGAAGTGTAATATACGTTCAATGGGAAGCCAGAATAGATATAAAATATGAATGTCATAGCAACTGTGTACTTTTATAAGCACGGCACACAAGTACAAAAAGATTGGAATATGTGAATGGCCAAAGGCCTTGATTAGTGAGGTGCTATTTAAAATGCTAAGCCCTTTTCATAGCACCACGTCTAATTGAAAAAGTTTGCAATTATAAACACGGAACAGTTAGTGTAGGCATAGAACTTGTTGCTTGCCTTGTCTGCAATGAAGGTGCACTTTCCTACAGCAAGCCCACAGCCCATGTGTCCCTGAATAATAGCACTCTAAATATATCAAACAAGTGAAATGGACAAATTTTAGAGTACTTTGTTTATTTATTTGTTCACTATGAACTGTAACTGTATAAAAAAAGACACTGTAAAAAAAAAATCAAAGTTGCAAATAAAACCATGGAAACTAATAGACACGGGAACTCAGGGAAATGTGGAAACAGAAACCGAACCAAAACAGACCATAACTGTGACAAAAACAAAGATTATTGGTGTACGCTTTACACTATTTCAGTCTTTCTACTTCACAATTTCACATTTAATTCAATGTGTTTATTGTGTTAATTTTAATTTCTTTCGATTTTTTTGTGAAATTTACTAGCAATTTATGAATGAAAACTACACCTATTTATTTATTTATTTAATTAATTTTGTTATTTTATTTTATTTTATTTATTTTTTTCTCAGTAGCTTCATGAAGATTCTCGATGAAAAATTTTCTTCTGTTTTCCCTAGAAAATTAAACCGCACATGCGTTTGGGATGACATGAGTGACATTTATTTTAAATTTTTTTTGTGAACTATTCCTTTAATAACATGCAATAATTAAACAATCTAATAACAATTACATACTAATAATTACATATACAATAAGTATAATTAATAACATAATAACAATGAAATTCTAGAAATTCATTGAAAACTATGAGCTAAAACTTCCGGTAGAGGGGTGGAGGAATGTCATGACCTTCATTCAGTATCATGCTACTGCCAACCCAATCTGTTCTTTCATGTTGCTACGGAAACGCAGATAAAGTAGTTTGACAAGGTCATACTCATGGTCTCATCCATTCATCATCATAAACTCCCAATATAAATAATTCATGATTTTTGCTCTTGAGGAAATCTGTTCCTTCACAAGGCACAATTAAAACCATAATCCCAGGGTTCCTCTGGGGCATATCATGGCAATGGTGTATCTTTGAGCGTCGCCTGAAAAACGACCATGTTTTATACCGGTGTCATTAAATAACCTTGCCGCTATCTTTGAGTCAGTGGGCTTACTCACCTAGAAATCATGCTGATGCAAAAGTGCTCAAATCAATCATTCCCTCAAATACATTCATGAAATTCTGAGGATAGATTACCCCAAAAAGTCATTACTGACTCACCATCATGAATGAATATGAAAAAAGAGCTGCATAAGGCTGCATTTATTTGATTACAAATACAGTAAAAACACTTAAATTGTGAAATATTATTACAACTATAAAAAGTTGTTTTATATTTTCTTTTATTTTAAATTGTAATTTATTCCTGTGATGCAAAGCTGAATTTTCAGCATCATTACTCCAGTCTTCAGTGTCACGTGATCCTTCAGAAATAATTCTAGTATGCTGATTTGCTGCTTAAGAAACAATTGTAACATTATAAATGTCTATACAGGCATTTGTTTTAAATCATTTTAATGCATTCAATAATATATATATATATGATATCTATATGTGACATCAATTAATTGATATATATATATATATATATATATATATATAATAAAAACAATAAAAAGCACATGGGTTTGAAGGAACATTATGGTGAGTAAATGACAGAATTTTCATTTTTGCCAAACTATTCCTTTCCTGTCTTTGCTGATGTGACATCAAGGCCAGAAACAGCTTGAATTCTGCAGTGGCAGTGCTTTGACGTCGATGGCATGACTTGTGACAGATGGTCCCACGAATGCATCAACACAATCATGTCACCCAACTACATAAAAGTCAGCTTCCGTGTTTCTTGTCATCACGCTGGGGTTTTTCCTCAAGCGTTGACGAAGTAAAGACAGCATACTCACAAATAGATGTTCTACAACAAAGTGCACAGTTCGAGAATCGACAACACAACTTTCCACCGACTTTTAGAATGCTGGCGTTTCAACACATTCTGCTTTCTTAAAGCTATTCAGACTCCAGATCTATTGTACTCACAGGACCATTTCGTCCGGCTAGAAGTGGGAAAATAATAAAGCTTTGACGCCCACCTCTCGAACTGAAAGGCATGTTAGGGACAGGACTTGCCCTCCCCTTCTGATATTGCAGGCATTTCAGCTTTCCAGAGGCACGGGAACCCCTTTTAAGCCATCAGTAAAGACAGATTTAGTGACTTACAGCAGGGGTTGTTTGCGTGTTCTTTCACCCTGTCCTTTCTACTTATTGTCTTTCTCTCTTCTCTTTTCTTTTCTCTCTACCCATGTGCTACAGAAAAAAAAGGCATTTAGCCTGCTGAAGAAAATGTTTCTTTTGAGCATTCATCCCCTACTGTTCTGTCTGTGAGCCATTGTGTTGTAATTATAGAGCTGTATCTGATATCTTCTGATATCTTCCTGATAAACCACAAGCACTCCTCGTGCATCCCTTTAACATTAAACTGCGTTATCCATTAGTAGGATTTCAGCAACTGTGAAATGTGACAAATGTTGCGGGAGAATTGTTTTAACATCCTCTCACTAAGAAAAACATATGATCTGAATGATCAGAGATGGAGATAATAACGACTAGACAGATCTGCTTCTCGAAAATACAATTATGCGTTGGATGATGCAAATGCGTGTGGCAAGTTCTTCTCCTTCTTACGACTTCTTTTCTGTGTAATAGGAAGCATTTTTGATAAATGCTGTTGTTTATAATGTAGAACAACACTAGCTGCAACTGTTCACCTGTAGCTACTATGAGCAGCATCTACAGGACTAGGGGGTTGTGACCCACAAATGGGTCACAGGTATGTTCTGACCCGTGCAAAGAAGTGAAAAAACAACGCTACATGCAAATATAGCTAGCAAACAAACAGGCTTAATTTTAGAGTTAGCAGGGTTAACAGTTCCCATTTCTTTGGTTGCTGTTAAAGGTTGATGTCCAGTCATTTGCTTGAATTTAATATTTTAATAATGAATTGTCTTAATTTAATTATGAAGTGACTGTACTCCGTATCATGCTATAATGTCTATTTGCAAAACCAAAAATAAGAATAATGTCCACTGAAAAGCACTAAAAGTGGCATCATGAGGCTACCTTTCAAAATGTTTCTTTTTTACTTGTTTGAATATAGTCTCTTATTCTCACCAAGGCTGTATTTAAACAGGAATATTTTGAAATAGTATTACAACTTAAAATAACTGTTTTCTATTTTAATCTATTTTAAAATGTAATTTATTTCTGTGATGCAAAGCTGTATTTTCAGCCTTGTCCTTCAGAAGTCATTCTACTATGCTGATTTGCTGCTCATGAAACATTCCTTATTATTATCAATGCTGAAAACAGTTATGCTGCTTAATATTTAAACAATTAAACTGTGACACATTTCATAGCAGGATTCTTTGATGAAATTTGATCAGATTTGGAACTAAACCCTGTTGGAAAGTATCACATTAACATCAAATATCGTTTATTTACTCATCCTCAGGCTGATCTTTTCCATACAGATTGTGCACTATATTCCACATCTTCTGAATGAAAATGAATGCATTACTGTCATATTAAATTCCTCAATATGAGTAAAAGTCATAGCACTTACAGTGTCACTTCACCTGGAAACTACAGTGATTTGTACTTGTGATGATGTAAATTGAGATTGCAAAAATGTATGCATATTTCCCGACGAACCAGGTAAAACTGATCCTAATCCTCTATGATAGAGTATTAAAATCAGGAATGCATATTGTTCTGATCTGTGCAGGAAAGGGAAACATAACATACTTTTCTGATTTATGTCTGCAGACACATTCGAAAATGTCAGTAAGCTCTTATCTGCGCCATATGAATTAATTAAAACTTCCAAGTACATTATCCAGGTTGGTGGCCAATTCACCGGAAAGATTTGATGGAGAATGTGATATCTTCTCTCTCTCTTCTCCCTCCATCACTGTCAACAGAGAGTCACATATGGAGGCAGTTAATAACCTTTAATATTTTCCTTCTTGTCATTTTCAGACCACATGCCAACACAACATTATGAAACACATTTGCTGTCAGCAAGACTACGCTGCTTCATTCATGCCGGTCCCATTAAACACTGCGTGCACATACTCTGCACCTGCACTCACATGCTTCCAAACTCACAAAATGACAGCCACATCAACAATACACATACATTCTCAATTCAAATGTTTAAGAAATGGTCCCCCAAAAAGACCATTTTGTCATCATTTTCTCAAGCCTCAACTTTGTATAATTTCTTTCTTCTGTGAAACACAAATGAGATTTTAGGCTGAATAACCGAGCTCCTGCTTTGCAAGTAAAGTGGATGAATATTTATACATGATTTGTGTTCAAGGAGAAAAAATGCACCAGATTTAACACTATTGATACTATATGGTTTGGTTCTTAAGACTTATAAGACAGATTGTGGCCTATAAATGTACAAATACAACTGAAAATTAGATGCAGATGCACTATATACAAATATGGCTTTAGAAGAAATGAAGAGTTTGGTTCCAAAACGCGATAAACGCCTTTTTTTTTTTTTTTTTTAAATGAGTTCCCACCAAAATCAGTATTAAAAAGAGAATTTTTAATTTGACAACATCTTTTGAGTCTTTTGCAATGCATTTGATTACGCACACTCGAACAGGTGACTATCCACTATAGTAAAGTGAAAGAGATGATCAGTTCAAGTGCAATGCCGCTTCGTTTGATTTGAGGCACTACAGCGATCTATCACGCCACATTAAAGAGTGTCAAACGGTATTTATTGCTTAATAAAATGGACATAATTTGAAATTTGAGACTGTTTCATATCAAAAGTAACAAAGCACAAAGCTTAGTCTATTGTGGTTTATTGGATGGGAGGCGCAAATTAAAACAGCAAAGACTGGGATTTAGGAACCGATATTGGTTCATAAAAATGAGAATCTGAGATTTTTTCTTTACCCAGCCCTAGCATATTTAATTGTTTTTAGTGGCCTCCGCTGTCACTGCGGGGTGTGGTGTTGAACATAAAAAGTGATGTTCAGTCTCTGTTCATCTGTTCTCATCATAAATAAATAAACAAACGCATAAGCCTATATGCTCATCCTGTAGGTTCATTATTAAAAATTAAAACGTGAACAAAAATAAGAAAATATTATAATAAAATGTGACGGGTTATAAGTAACATAATAACTTATATGCAAAATGACGGGATTTATAAACAAATCAATTTTGCTTGGTTGGAACAGCAGCTACGCTAATTATGTCTCTATTTGTTTCTCTGTTTTTGCCTTGGGATTGACAGCACGTCGTAACTAGGATTTACACAAGCTTCAGTCTGGATCCAGAACACCTGAGAAGAGATGATGCCAACCCTGAAACAACATACAGAACTATCACATTTTGCTATAAGTTTGATTGCATCATATAATAATTGCTGTTAATAGTGTTCATCGTCTGTTTGATTTTTCCATACATTTCTGCCATATGTACATTAACTGACAGTCACCACTGATAAGCTACTACTAAATATTGTAGAAACCTAATTTTCCGTAAAGTTGCTTTGCAACGATTTGTATCATGAAAAGCGCTATACAAATAAACTTGAATTGAATTGAATTGAATAATAGATTATGACGGAATTTGTATGACTCTGTCCATCAAAATGACGGACAATGTTAAAGTCTAACGCAAGCTCTGTCCAAAAGTAATCCACACTACTCCAGTCCATCAATTAACATCATGTGAAGCGAAAAGCTGCTTGTTTGTAAGAAACAAAATCATTATTAAGGCATTGTAACTTTAAATAATATTAAATAATATTGCTTTCTCCATTAAAAAAAGGAGAGAGAACAGGATCAAGCACTATTTACAATTAAAAACAGTCCAAAATATTGGTAGATTTTGTTGTGAGAGGATGGACTTTTTCACTGGAGAAAGTGTCATTATGGATTATGGACTGATATTTTAGCAATGGTTTAAAGTTAAACTGATTTAATGATGGATTAGTTTCTCACAAACATGAGGCTTTTCACTTCACGAGACACTGATTGATGGACTGGATTATTGTGATTTTTTTTTTATCAGCTGTTCGGACTCTCATTCTGACGGTACCCATTCACCACAGAGAATCCATTGGCAAGCAAGTGATACATTTCTTCAAATCTGTTCAGACAATTAAACAACCTCATCTACATCTTGGATGTCTTGGAGTCAATTTCAAACAAATGTTAATTTTTTGGGTGAACTATTCCTTTAATATCAGAAAATGGATTAAAATATAAAAGGGTTGAGTAGATGATGCCAACATTTGAATTTGTGTGTACACTTCTCCTTTAAATCTAACAGCATTTTGGAATATGTTTAAAACATTTTTGTTCTTGATACCCAGCAGGCTTCTGTAACCCAAAATATCTTATATGCATTCCATTGTGAAGAAAATAAATGTCTTAGTCCTTCAATTAATTGAGACTTCTTACTGTCTCCGAGTTATCTGCACCTCCATATGGGCATTGTTTGCACAGATAGCATCGTTTGCCCGCTGGGCTCTTGCAATCTCTTCATCTAAACATTCCTCGACTTTCCTCCACAGCTGTTTCAGATTTGCTTGTGTGTTGTTTTGAGCTATTAACCAGTCTGGGTGTCTCCAACACATATGGATTAAAAGATCATTCTTGTAAACTATAAAACTACACCTATGAATAAAGACTGCGCTGTTAATTAGACAGAAGAGACAGTTGATTAACCGTCTGTGCAGAGGGTTTGGGAACTTTTGAGGGCCACGTTGGGTATTTTTTGTTCTAAAATACCGTGCTCAGCGTGAGCGAAAAAGACAAGGATGTCAGTTTGAATCATATTTGTGGATCAGGTGTTTTAGATGTT
Source organism: Sinocyclocheilus grahami (assembly GCF_001515645.1). Taxonomy (NCBI): domain Eukaryota; kingdom Metazoa; phylum Chordata; class Actinopteri; order Cypriniformes; family Cyprinidae; genus Sinocyclocheilus; species Sinocyclocheilus grahami. Next base: position 2,275,364 of record NW_015505220.1, on the reverse strand, counting down.
GTCACTTTGCCTATGTCATTGTGTCACACAATTTTTCCACTCCCTAAAGCCACCAAAAAAACATGCCATTCCTCCGATTTGCAATGAAAATACTGCTTGCACACCAACAATACTGTTTGCATCTCTATTAAATGTTATAGATTTAATACCTCCTAAAAATCTGTTATTGATTATTTATGACTTTATGAGAATGAGTAAGCAGTATGAGTTTATTTTTTCTTCTGTGGGACATAAAATAATATATATATAAATATATAATTACATTTTGACAGTTTAATTTTTATTAAAATACATTTTAAAATGTAATTAATCTTTAAAAGTCTAATTATCTTTAATGTCTTTAAGATGAAAAAAAATCATGTAATTATGTACAAAATTATGTAAATCTTAATTTTTTATATAATATAGAACAAATTATTAAAATCCTTTTTATGTATTAAATTACATTTTAATATGAGATTTCAAGTTTTATTAAATAAATATGATTACATTTTAAAATGTAATTCATTATATATATATATATATATATATATATATATATATATATATATATATATATATATATATATATATATATATATATATATATTCCATAAATGTATTAAAATAACATGGAAAGAGAAAAATAGGAAGGGACTTGCTTTTATCCATCAGGAGCTGATTGCAGCATTGAAAAAGTAAGTACTATCAAATTTGAGTTCTTATTTTTTTTCCAAAGAACACTTTCTCCATCCGAACTGTTATGGGTCAGTCCCTGCTGTCAAACTTCCGCTACTTATTTTGTTCTCTCTGCAGTTCCCCTCAAAAAAAAAAAATTAAGAGTACCTTGAGATCTCTGACAGTCAGCAAGTCCAAAAGCCTCTCACAAATCTGCTATTGGTCTGGAGGTAGAAAACACCAGAGAGATGTGCAAGATGTCACGGCAGTGAGAGGTCATTATGTGGTCACTTTGACTCAGACAGTGTTGACACCAGAGACATGTCTCACAGTTATGTTGGAGCGACCAGCAGGTGTTTACCTTCCTGCCGCCTGTCGTCATGGATGATCTATCCATACCACATATCTGATAATGTGCGGTGGCAGTTCCCACAACAACAGCAGAATCTGTCACCGCTGCTATGGGGGGAGGGGGGGCAAATGGAAAAGACAATCCTATGATAAATAACTGAGGAAATAATGAAAGAAGGAGAGAAAATCAAATAAAGTCTGGACCTCATGTAAATCTATCAAACAGCTTCAGACAATATAATAATACAGTGCACATGTAAAATAAGCCTCTATTTAGGTAGTTTTATTGTGTTTTTGGAACTCAGATGTCGGTTACTATGAACTGACCATTCAAAATAAATATTATTATTATTATTATTATTATTATTATCTTTTTTTCACACAAAAAAGAAGAAGAAAAAACAATGTACAGGTTTGAAATGACATGATGAGTGAATGGAAGCTTGGTTCCACCACTGAGTAAAAAATAAAAAAAGGTAATTATGACTTTTTATCTCACAATTGTGAATTTAAACCTCACAATTCGGAGGAAAAAAAAGTCATAATTAGTGAGTCAAAAAATTCAAAAAAAGAACTGTGAGATATTTCTCTGAAACTCTGAAATTCAGGAAGAAAAAAAGTGAGATATTAATTAAAAACTGCAAAAAAAAGTGAAATAAAAATTCACAACACATTACATTCATTCATTCATTCTCATGGTGGAAATGGGCTTCCATATGAGTGATACATTTCATTTTTAGGGAAAAGACTGTAATTTCACAGTAGAAACAAAAATTTAAAGAATAAGGAAAAGCTTATTCCTTCAAAAATGACGTGGCAGTGAGACAGGTTCTCTGCCAGTGCGCTCTGCTATCTCATTTAATGTGCTGTGTGAACAGAGGTGTTATAGCTGGATCCCATATACTGACCAGTCCTGTCAAGCATTTTAAATCACTGCATTTAAAAAAAAATAACATTTCTTCTAGTCCTACCATTGATATTAGAAATCAAATGGCAGGCCAAACCAGACTAAGCCTGTTAAGACGTTTCAGACCACGCTTTTGCTCTAAAATCTAGTGAGCTACCTCACTATCTACTGCCGACATAGGCAGCGGCCTTCTCTAAAGCAGTTTTCTGTCAGAAAAGAAACCTTAGAAGTGGCTGATTTGGAAACTCTACATAGGAATCAACTAATGTGTGTCATAGAAATAGCACACTGTACTTGATATCAACAGAGTGTCCTGTTCCTTTTCCTCAGCTAAACACAAAATAATATAGCACACAGATATTAAGAAAAAATAGTTCAAAGTTGAATTAATAGATAATAGTAGATAATAGTCACTTTCCTACAGGGTTTACTTCCAACTCTGATCAAATTTCATCAAAGACTGGACTAATTCAGGTTTGCCATCACAGGAATAAATTACACTTTATAATAGTTTGAAATATAATATAGCTGTTTTATATATTATGTAATATACACACACAACATTACTATTTTTACTGCATTTTAATTTTTGTTTTTAATTTTATTTTTTTATAGTATGACAGTTCTTCAAAAAAACATCTTACTTAAAAAAAAAATAAAATAATAATAATAATAATAAAAACTCTTCACGTCAAACTTTTTAACAGTAGTGTACTATTTTGGGTATTGCAATTTTAGTTTATTTTTTTTATTTCAGAAATAAACCATTAGTGTTGGAGTCCAGCAGTTCATATATTGTGAGCTATGGACCTCATATGGGTCACACAAGTTAAAATGTGGCCTACGATGTGCCCCATTTCCAACCTCACTTCCTCTCTGATCATTTTCTGTCCTCTTTCTAAAGTCAAAGGCTCAAAAACAAAATAAGCACACTAGTCCGGTGACCAAAATAGCATGTTACATAATTCTAGTCGATACAGCAGCTGCATCTATATCGGAGCCCCTCTGACATAGTTGTACGAGGGCATTTTTAACAACAGAAAATGAAACACTAATGGGTTGACAGCTTTCATGACACTCTACCATCAAAGGTGATGATAAAGTAACAATTAGCCCCAATACTAGCCGCCAGCTCCGTTTGAACCTTTGGGTGAAGATAAAAAGGCTTGAAAGAGCAGCAGCAAAGGTAAACAAAGGAGAAATTACACAGGAGCAGAGCTTCTAATTGAGAGAGATTTCCTTTTGATGTAACTCCAGAGATCTGAGAGACACTGCTTGTGTACTAATTACAGAGCCATGGCAGCAAGCTAATTAGCGCCATGCTAATGATCCTTGTTTACGACTATCTGATGTCAAAATGCCATGGATGAAAATCTAAAAGAAAAGCTTGGGTGCGAAGACTTGCCAAATGTGATAAAGACCTGTGAGACTAGGATCACACATTTTTTTATCTATTCTGTCAGATGCATAAACAATAATACATATTCATGTACTCTTTCAAGTATTCCCAGTGCAGGCTATTTTCTTGTGGGAAGTCTTTACAGTAATGGATAATAATTATTATTAATAAACTGTTTATACAAAAATACAGACTCACATGCACACAAATGCATATATACGTTTTAGCGTTATATACATTATATACATATAATTGTATTTTAGCCATTTTATCAGCCATTAATAAAATAAATAAATAAATGAATGAATGTTAGTCATTTCATTGTCCATTAATAAAATAAAATATGTTAGCAATTTTATTGACCATTATTAATAATAATAATAATAATCATCATCATCATCATTTAAGACATTTAGAATGCCTAAAATACATAAAAAATATAAACATTATATCTTTAATTGTAGTATTAATGCTATGACACACATATATTGTATATATACACAAAACAAAAACTCATCGGCCATTTCAAACATGACCACATAAAAACGTTATCCATTCAGCATATATGTATTAGAAAATGTTCTTTTTAATATCATGGGCCTTAAACACTATTGCAGGGACATACTATAGAATATCTTAAACATAAAGGGCAAAGCTAAATCATTATTAAAATGAATGACAGACACATGGAAATATTAAGATGTGCTCTGCACCTGTCAATGCAATTTCAAGAAGAAGAACAGAGAGCAAAAAGAAACAATGGGGAAACTACAGTAAGTCGATTTGGCTACAATACAATAGTGATGCCCTACGGAGCATCTCAGAGCCAAATTGCATTCCTGACACTTTCTTTTATATTAGATTATCAGCCATTTAAACTGGATGTCTGGGGTCTCAAAAGACTTTAGTCTCTCCAGGGTATGAGCCTCCACTCAAAACCCATCAGAATGTGGAGCACTTTTTCCTCTGGGGGAATTTTTTGACATGGAAATCGCTTCGAGGTCTTTAAGAATGTCTCAAAAACCACAACCTGAAGTGTTAGCTTGTTGTTTCGAAATCAGCTCGCAAACATTTATTTTCTTCTATTGTCTCCTCCACTGTCATTCATTTTAAGCTGCCAGACTCTTAAGGTACCCACACAGTTTACCACCTTGTAATTCCAGTAATCCCTCTTTTTCACGACTCCAATTAACAATGGGATGGATTTAGCTCTAAATGCACCAGAGATTGAGCAGAGTATGAAAAGGAGGAGTGAGTTGAGAGGAAAAAAATACATGAAAAAAAAAGATTATTTCCCCATGAGGGATGAACTGACATCAATAACAATGGCAGAAACCATCCCACGGATCTCACCGAGATGTTTATCGGCCTTCCCCTCCTTCCTCCAATGTGGGATACAAAGTGAATGAGTAAAGGAAGAAAAAGATGAGTGATGTACGCCTACGGACTTGACACCACCACAGGGTAGGTGAAGTGAGGTTGCACTTCACCTACCTTTTAAACTAAAGCCTCAATGTCTCAATGGACTGTGAATCTATCAACATAATATAATATAACATAATATAATATAATGTACGTTTTGATTTTTAATGTTTTTGAAAGTATCTTAATCTCATCAAGGCTGCATTTGATTGACATAGACAGTATATATATATATATATATATATATATATATATATATATATATATATATATATA
>NW_015505220.1:2263261-2269388 GCF_001515645.1 Sinocyclocheilus grahami | reverse complement strand
TATATATATATATATATTCTTGTGATGCAAAGCTGAATTTTCAGTAGTCATTAGTCTTCAGTGTAACATGATCTTTCAGAAATCATTTTAATATGCTGATTTGGTGCCAAAATACTATTGGTACTCAATTATTAATAATTTATATTTGTTATCATTATTATTATTGTTATTAATATTATTATCTTGTAACAATATTTAAATAGTATATAACATTACATATACTATTATATTAATAATATTCATATTTTTGTGGAAATTGTAATACTTTTTTGTGATTCAGGATGATTTGATTAATAAAAAGTTTATTTTGAACAGAAATGTTTTGTAACATTTTAAATGTTACATGTTATTAAATGTTATTTGGATCTATTTTATGAATCCTTGCTGAATAAAATTATAATGTTTATTTTAATATTCGACAATATTACTGTTTTAATGATCAAAATGGAATTTTGATGAGAACCTAAAAAAATCTCTGATGTGAAACGATTTACCTTCTTTGAGCTAAAAATGCATGTGTTGTAGTGCAAGATGTCTGCACTCTTTTTATGTAACCACGACACCTTGTAAGAACGGCGTGCTTCCTAAGAATACAAAAATGTATGTTAGTTAAAGAAGAATGCAATAATATTTCTTTGAGGCTGACAAAAATGACAGATGATGGTGGTAAAAATAAGAATGAGGAGGAAAAATGTGGGCTCCCATTGGGCGAGGGATCGCATTATAAAATAATCGAATGATTACTGTGAATAATGACGAAGCTGATGGGACGATATGAAAACCATTTTTGGGGTCTATATTTGGACCGGAAAAATTCTGAAATCTCATGGAGACATTAGAGCAATGTTATAGTGTTAAACAGCGTTTGAATCAACGAGGCAAATAGATTTTTTTATCAAACTTTCTTTTTTCAACAATGTTTAACTTACATACAACAGACTCAGTTGGTGGCTTGTTACCTTCTATATTTGGCCAAGAATCAATACTAATTTTAAAACACCTTGTTTAAAGTGCTGTCTATCATTTCAGTAGGTGCAAGGTCATTAGTTTAAAATGTCCTGAAAGTCATTTATGCTCTTGCATTGTCTAGAATTTTCAACATCATCTTACAGAAGAATGTTTGTTCTGTCGCCACATGTTTCAAGGCTCTTGTTTTGCGTTACAATAAACGGGAATTGATACACCGGTTACGTCTGACTATAATAATGTCACAATCTGCCTACTGTGTTGGAGCGAGGAGATGCAGAGACGTGGGAGAATTTACGAAGGAGTCTTTAATAAACCAAAACAAGGTAACACACACGTAGGACATAGAGTTGACGTATAACACCGAACACAGGACACAGGACACAGGAAAACACTGGGCTTAAATAACTGGAACCAAACAAGGGAATTAACGAGAAACACCTGAAATCAATGAACACAATCAAACACGGGAGAAACTGGGTCATGGGGAGCACATGGAGAGCAAAACACAAGACAGGAACACAGGGGCAGTCCAAGTGCGTGACAAATAACAGATACAGCAGATACAGCAGATACTACTAGTGGCGGCTCGTGGGTTTTAAAATAGAGGAGGCACACTAAGGCCCAATCCCAATTCAATTTTATACCCCTTCCCCTTGTCCCTTGAAACAGAGTGTCAAGGGGTAGGGGTGAAAATATTCCCCTAAGAATTGGGACACCACTACTATGTCATCACACGTCATCATACATCGTCTAGCTCCTACAATACACACACCTATACTGGTCTGCTGGTGTGAAATAGAGCCTTTAATTACCGTTCTGTATTAATCCACTGCTTACTGACACACGCACGCACACCCACCCACACACACACACACACACATATACATATCGGAGATAGCGCTGCTCACTCATCCAGGAGAAAATAAACTTGTCAACGCTGCCCCACGACTTTAATTAATAACAGTGAAAATACTGAATCGCTACATTATATTTTCCAGCAACGAGAAGATAAAATCGCAGTTTTTTTAAGTAAACTCACTCTAAAAAGAGAAACGCACAGATGCCCATACACGCAACTTTCATCTCTCTATCTCTCATCAAGATCTATCTCTTGTGGCACTATCGTGCAGTCTATATATGACGTTAGTTAGCAAACATTAGCGATTTCTTTGCAAACATTTCTTTGACTAACATGACCGTAAATATGAACTCACGATTGAATGTGACATAAAACAAATTATTACTTCTCATTAAAATCTTTATTAATGCCAAAAATGCTTACATTTATGTGTCTTTTTGTTCGCTCGGGCCGCCATGTTGCCCCTGAAGCCGGTTTACGCTGATATAATTCATACCCCTTCGTTTGAAGTGTGGTCCCGAAAAATCTTCGTTTGAAGGGCTGTCTGGCCCTTCCCCTTCCCCTACCCCTACCCCTCCAACCAAAAGAGAATTGAGACACCCCTAACCCTTCACGTGAACGCGCAAAACGGAGGGGAAGGGCTAAGGGGTAGTATTGGGATTGGGCCTAATTGTACTGGTCTGGGATCCCTGCCGATTATTATTATTATTATTTGCTTAACCATTTTAAAATGGCTTTTAAATAACCAAGTATGCCCTACCTTCGTTATCTCTCGACTTTCAGCATCCCTCGCCACCCCGACCCCGCACCTTCAGCATAGTTTCTACCCTAGCATGGGGAGAAGCACTCGGGGGGAGCACTTTTGGGCCGGGCTGAACACCGAGCCCTCTCCCTGGACAGCACACCAAATACACATAACCTTTATTAATTATAAGAAAGTGTGAACTCGTGAATTACTGATTATAATTACTTATACTGTATTTTTACGCGTTGCGTTGCGTATCGCGCTGCGTAAACATAAAACCATGTCTGCATTTGTGATCGGAGAAACAACAAACAACAAGCCTACTCTACACTGCTCAAAACTCGCGTTTGAATCATTTGAATCATTACAGGCTGTGAGTCAGAAGCGCCAGACTGTCGTTGCAAAGTTGAACTGCCCAACTTTATAGAAACAGCCTTTGTGCCACAGACGCATTAGGCTACTGGTTCAGGAAACAGTCCTCATCCTCCATAAAATGCGCAGCACACATCTGAATATTTGGGTTAAACTGTTCTGGAACAGTGTTGTAAATACAACTTAACCACTGATTTCTAGTTGTGTCCTCTTTTGGAAGACCAAACAAAGTAGTTTCGCTTTCACAACGAAACACACAGCGACTCCACAACATGGCAGCGGTGGCAACAGCAAGAATTAAAGTTATGCCGTCTTTCTTTGTGTGAACATTTGGGCGGCGTTATGCAAATCTTCCATGTTAGAATGAGCCGTTTTAGGTAGGAGTGGTTGACTCTTAACTTTTATAAAGAATATCTTTTTGGATTTGAGACTTTAGTCTTTGCAACTTCACAGATCTTCTTTATGCACCAAGAGCTTGTAACACTCCAAAGAGAAAGGAAAAATTTAAATCGCATCATATGACCCCTTTAAAACTAGTAATAAATTAATTAATAAATAATAAGATCAATAAATTAAATTAAATTAAAATAAAATTTAAGGTCAGCAAGATTTATGTTTTTAATTTATGTAATTTATGTTTCAAAAGCTTGATTAAACAAACCAAGAAACAAATAAATAACCTTAACATCGGGAATGTAGTGAAACAATATTATTTATATTTTAATATATTTAAAAAATTCAAATGCTTCGAAAACCACATTTTGGTGCATTTCTTATATATTTATAATAATATAAAAAAAAACAATAACAAACACTCTTAAAAATAAAGGTTCTTTATTGGCTTCAATGGTTCCACAAAGAACCTTTACCATCCATGGAACCTTTTCATTCCACAAACGTTTCTTTACAGTGGAAACATTTTCTTTAAAATATTAAAATAAATGTTCTTCACACTAAGAAAAAAATGGTTCTTTTAAGAACTGTTCACTGAAAGGTTCGTTGGGGAACCAAAACTAGTTCTTCTATGGCATCGCTGTGAAAACCCCCTTTTGGAACCTTTATTTTTAACAGTGAAATATTCTAATGTTGTCATTCATCTTGTAGTCAGTTGGTTTGGTCCAAATGGCCTTTACTGAAAGATTTGTTGAAGTTCTTATGGAGAAAATTAATGAGCAATGTACTATACTTGCAGAAATATGATCACTGAAAAAAAGAGAATATAGTGATATTTTTGTTCATAATTAAAGGGACAGTGCATCCAAAAACAACAGTTCTGTCATCATTTACACACTATCATGCTGTTTTAAAACCTGTATGCCTTTCTTTCTTCTGAGGGAGTCTTTCTTTTGAAGACAACTGGAGTTCAAACATCACAAGATCCCATTAACTTTTATTGTATGGACATACTGACACAACTTATGTTCCACATTAACCACAAAAATAAGAAAGACATACTGGTTCGGAACGACATGCGGTTGAGTTAATGATGATACTTTTTATTTTTTAAATGTTTTAGAAGTCATTCTCTTCAGCTATATAAGATTGTCCCTGATATTCTTTATAAAGAACGTTTGATCAAATCTTAGTACGAGGTTATTAGTTATCAGACTAGAGGAGATGTCATCAGGAAATGTAATTGCGCAGTTGCTGCTGTCTTAGTTCGAATAGTCGAACATGAATTATGTTTGTCAGATCCGAGAGCCTGATTACAAACTGGCATTAAATTGTATCCCATCTCCGCACCCTAAAACACAGCAGTACTCAATAGGGAGATGTTGAATGAGTGGACCTGGACTGAGAGATAAGGGCACCTGACAAGCTTTTATAGTCTGCATGTATTGATGTGACACTGTACTCTTCCTCCCATCCTTGTGGTTTTGCCCTTGAAAGTTTTCTGGCATCCAAAACCAAATGTCAGGGGAAAAAAGGCCTGCCAAGATCTGAATTAATATATCTTGAACAACAAATCCATCGCTCAGAAAAAGTCTACGCTCCCCTGATACACGCAATTCAATTATGAGAGGACAGAACGCATTAATAAGTTCCAAGGATCGTTGAGAAAGAGGGTGAAAAATGGAAAGGCAAATCATGTCATCACATCTGCCAGCTTGAATCTTTCTCCGTGGCCTTCTCACATAGCCTGTTAAACTTTATGGACGTTGTTTCATGGTCGTTGGCCACTCAACATGACTATACGCTATAACTATGCCAAATAGACAACGGGTCACATAATTCATTTTCAGTTTAATATGGCAACCCGCATCGAGGGGCAAAACGTCAACAAGCTAATCGTCACGAAACCTGAAGTTGTCTGAAGCGAAGACTTCAAAAGTCCTCAAAGTCTTTGGGGACATCGAGCAGCGCGCCTCGCTCAGGTATTACGGCCAAGACAGATAAAAAGCTTTCGAGGATTAGGCGGTCTAATTTGGCATTGTCCTTGTAGTTAGTCCAAAAGCCAATAATATGTCAGTACTCTGGTGTGAGCTGGAAGTCTAATGGGAAGGAGGACGGAGTGATTTTGAGTTTCCTCAGCCCCGCCAACAGACATATATGGGACATGGCTAACATCATACTGTGACACTGGACAGTCATCCCTGTCCTCGGGACAAACATAGCGTCATTAATCATCCACACCCGGCGTAGTGGCAGACGGTCCTCAGTGAACTCAACAAAATGAAATACCGGTGATCCACGTTGTATGAAATGTGTGTAGTTGCATGCATGCATGTGTGTGTTAGGAGCTGCGAGGTTTTCCACAACCTTGACATCCTCAAGACCTGATTTTCTCAGTTTTAAGAAGTGAGGGGAAAACAACAGAAAACAAGCATGTAAGACTGATGAAGTTGCTGGGAACTCGAATGACCCATTTGGTGGCCTTAATGGCGAGAAGACTGCAAAACTAAAGTCGTTGCCTTGTGCTAACAAACATTGTGTGTTAAAACACATTGTAAACAGCAAGAGTTTAGTCTCATACACTGAAAGCTGAGAGTCTTGTCAATGTTAACAAATAACATGGAGGAATGGCCTGAGGTCAGAAAAAGGAGAGAAAGAGAGAATAAAATAATAATAAAAAAAAATATATATATAAAATAATCAACATTACATCACTTTAACCAGGACCCTACAGGAACACATAGGCATTCAGCTTAAAGGAGTGACAAAAAGGTATGTACTGTATATAT
>NW_015505220.1:2262585-2263063 GCF_001515645.1 Sinocyclocheilus grahami | reverse complement strand
TATATATATATATATATATATGTATATATATATGAAGAGTTCATTTGCAAAAACTGATAAACGGCACTTAAAAAATAAAAAATAAAAAAGCATGTTACAATGGTGAGGGAAAAGCTCTGTGTATTGCGTGCAATCACATCTATACAGTTTATGATCACAACAACAACAACGTTTGTCAGGCATCTACATTGTACTCTGAGAAGATTTCAAAGTTTAAACAAGTGTTTTTATAAACTCTAAAACATGAAATGTGGAGTTCTGCTTCTGCTTTCGCCAAAAAGTGACTGTTGAAGTTATCTGCTTTTGCTATAAAACAAACTTTTAATATGTAACAAAAAAAAACATACTTTCAATGAACTTTAATTTTGTAAATTACCTGTATTTAAGTTACTATTACTTAATCAAAACAACTCAACTGCAGTTTGATTGATATTACTTGGAATGCACAATAAAAAAATGTACTATATATATATATATA
>NW_015505220.1:2257848-2262517 GCF_001515645.1 Sinocyclocheilus grahami | reverse complement strand
TATATATATATATATATATATAATTTTCACCAACTTGATATCGATATAAATATCAAATATTGTGCTCCAACTCAAATAGACAATTGAATGAAAACTAAGACAATGGTTGGGAAATACTTTGGTATGTATTTTTGGAACACACTACAATAAGTTTTAATTAATTGACATTGCTTAGGAGGTATGAGGTATAATGAAGAAGCAATGAATAATATGTTTACCAAATTTAAGCAATATCACACAAGCAAGAATGTTATTGTTCCAAACACAAATTGTAAGAGCACAATACGATTCTGAGTGTGGTGTTGCTTTTATGCAGTTCAATATACAAGAAGGTAATATCGAGTAATGTACAATTTAAACAGTAAATCATTCACTTGTTTTGAATGGATCAGTTGACTCAAAGTTAGTTACTTGTTTTCTTTCTAAATTAATCTGTGTCTTTTTTTATGAACTGATTGACTGATTGATTCAATGACTTAATTATAAAGACTGTAAATGTTGTGTTCCAGGATGATTCAGTTTTTTTGAACAATTAGGTTGACTAAATGATTAAATCACTCACAAAGACAGACCCTTTTTGCCACCTACTGATGTATCAATGTAAAAAAAAAAAAGTCACTGAAACATCTTCACTACTTATGATATATAAATAAATGCTGTAAAAAATGCATATTGTTAATTCATGACACAAATAATACATTGAACCTTGTAAAGTGTTGAACCTTTTATTTTATTTTAATTTAATTTAATTTTATTTTATTTTATTTTATTTTATTTTAGTTTAGTTTAGTTTAGTTTAGTTTAGTTTAGTTTAGTTTAGTTTAGTTTAGTTTAGTTTAGTTATTTATTTAGTTAGTTAGTCAGTTAGTATCCAAAGCAACACTAAAAAATGCTGGGTTAAAAAGGGACAACCCAACCGCTGGGTCAAAACAACCCAATAGCTGGGTTTGTCCCTTTTTAACCCAGCATTTTTTAGAGTGAATGATCTTCTGGCTTAGTAGTAGTGTGTGCTTTAGTCCAAGAATGACAAGGAAACAAGATTTTCTACAACTTTCACACCCTTAAGTATTAATTTCTCGCAAGAGAAAAATATGCAATGTTAGGTGAAAAATGTGAATGTGACATATCATGTTTTAATGAGTACTGTTTTGGCCGCGGAATCATGGTATAGCGGGCTTTGTCTTGAACGCACTGCATTCAACGAAACGTTTATTCCTTCTTCTTGTTTATTTAGGTAGATAAAGGACCAACAAAAAATATATTAAAATGAAGATACAAATTATACCAAACAAAACTCATTCCAAAAAAGGGATTCAACAAACAAAAATGTATGAAGTGGTCAAAAATTATGTCTGACCCACTCCCTTTCTTCCGTATACTGCAGTCCGATTTACCACGCCCTTATGACGTTTACAATTTTCTTTCTTAATTAACAAATTGAACTAAAAACACGAACCAATAATATTTAAACATAAATAATATAAAATACAAATACACTTTCTTAAATGGCTACAAGTACCATGTATTATGTCTTAAAACCCAACAGCTGTAAGCACATTTGCACCAAAACAGCTGAAAAAATTTACACATATGGTTGAATGACAATAAATAGTGTCTTAACTTGACATGCAGTAGCCTTTGTGTTTTTTTCAGCATGCCAGGCCATAATGGGACTTATTTTCAATGTAATGAATCACCTGATTGGTGGCCGTAATCTGACTTTGACCAAGCACCAAGATAAAGCTCTCAAGGCCCCTTATTGGGTCCTGATATATATAATGACACTGCAGTACCATCTATCACAGTCTTATACTAACTAGATTCCTTAAGCAGTATTTTCTGGAAAGCCGTGCCATGAAATGACTTACGCCATATAACCCATACATGATCTACTAAATCATCCCACTATCTATGACCAGATCCAGAACAGCATTACATGAACCATTTCCTGCATCCAGGCTCAATGGCCGCCCATCGCATAGTGCAATTAGAGCCATGTTCAGCCCGCATTCATTACCACGTTTACCCGGGCATATCCTTGAAGTCTTCCCACTGAACGATGTGTCAAGTAGAACATAAAGGAGACCCCGTGAAAGTGACATGATTTGGTATGAGGCCATTGGCACATGCTGCCATCCCAGCAGATTGATGCATGCATGATTTCACATGTGACCCAGGCCTATTGTGCGTTTGGCGACACGAGGACAGAACGTGGCAGTCGTCATTAATCAGGACGTCCCTGCAGATTAACAGCAACAAGCATTCATCTTCTTAACCTCTTAAAGCAATATTGCAAAAACCCCGGGATTACAAAACCGCATGCGTGTAATCATTGTTCAGAGATAAACGGAGCCGTGCCTTCAAAAGCTCCCCAATTAGAGCAGATATACCGCCTGTCAGCCATCCGTTCATGTTTATCGTACTCATTATGTGGGATTGCGAGGTGAAAGGAATCCAGAAAAAAAGATCAGGTTAAAAGGAGGATTATTTGGATGAATTAGGCTGTAAATTAATGACGCTTCAAAACATTTGTTTAAGCTAATCACAATGAAGGTATTTGATGCTTTTTCATTAATTGCAAGCCCCGATTTAACCCCATGTGCAATTTAAATCAGTCAAAAACTACAGATTAAAATTTGTAAAAAAAAAAGGTTTCTCGTGTTTGTATCTAAAATATTAAACTTGCTGTTAAAAATGTCTTTAACACAGAAGCCCAACATCAAACACATGAATTCCCAAAGTCCCTTCTCTGTCAACAAGCTTCACACACACACACACACACACACACACACACACACACTCAGGTTTGTTTTTGTGAAAAGTGGGGACATCCCATAGGCGTAATGGTTTTTATACTGTACAGACCGTATATTCTATTGCCCTACACCAACCCTACCCCTCACAGGAGACTTTCTGCTATTTCAGATTTTCAATACACACCGTTCTGTGTGATTTATAAGCGTTTTGAAAAGTGGGGACATGGGGTAATGTCCTGAAAAGTCACCTTCTCCTTGTAATACCTATGTCATACCTTTGTCATTATACAAATGTATGTCCTTATTTGTCACAAAAATGCACACACACACACACACACACACACACACACTAAAATGCCTTCTTACACTCTTTAAGATTAGAATAAAACATATATGAAACTAAAATATATATTAACATAAAGCATTAACTGCCAATATTGAGTTGCAATTCCAAACCCCTATGGTCACTTGAACAGCTTTTGAATGGAAAGGAGTGTGTAAAGATTCTTTCTCCTTTTGTGTTTTATGAGAAATAAAAGAGAACTGGTTTAAAATGACAGCAGGGTGAATAAATAATGACAGAAATTCATTTTGGGTGACTTATTCCATTAAAAGCATGCATAAGCGTTATGACAGCGGGAAAGCTGCCCTTCTTTGCGGCATATTTGATTCACATTCATGTCTGAAGGAAATGGCTTATCTTTGTAGGGGGTGAGTAGGGAAAAAGAGAGCAAAAAGCCAAACACAATGGTTTATTTTGAGACTTAAATCTGCACACTGTGCCAGTGCTGACTAGTCCGCTCGACATGGCTGGTGTGGGATCTCAGCAAGTGATTAGACATACATATCTCAGAAGAAAAAAACAATCCATCAGTCACTCACCCACAGAGCATAAACAAAAGAATAGCCTTCTTTTATGTTCTCTAGAATCTGAAAACAATCTTAAACCACAGCCTAACCTAAACTAAACTGTAAGTAGTGCAGATGATTCATGTTAGGTCAGTTTGACAATATAGGTTAGTTGAAGGTCTGATAATAAAACAATGGGATTTGTGTGAATGTCACACTAATCAAAAACTGGCCAGTGTGCTGCTTTAATGGAACTCTGGAGTATAGAGTACAGAATGGAGTCTCAAAAGGGAAAATTTTTTATCTTTGACCACCAAATCATCAACCTCAGTTTGGCTTCAGCACAAAACTGGATGGACTCAAAATGGACTCAACTGCAAATTGTTCAATTGAAAATAGAATACAGAAATTGAAAATTGAAAAATACAATATAATAATGTAATAATACATAACGTGTAATAACAATAGCATCAATCTCATCAACTGCTTTTGTCCACTGATCATTTTATTAACAAGGTGTTTTTGCAGCATTGAACATTGTAGCCAATCACAGACATATCTCATAAATGCAATGGCCAATCAGACGCATTTAAGTTAGTCAGTATCAACTCACCACTCAAAATGCCCGAGTTTTGCTCGTGAATCCTTTCATTATAACAAACAAAGTGTAGATACAATGTAACTAAGATGAGTGACAGCTTTTGGTCACACTTTATTTCAGGGTCCTTGTTACAGTGTAATTATACATTTAAGTACTGAGTGATATTAATTAACTACATTTACTTTCTATATGGTTAGGGTTTGGATTATGGTTTGATTTAGGGTTACTTGCATGTAATTATGCATAATTAATTGTTATTTTAATAGTAAGTACATGTAACATGTGTAACAATGACATCTTAAAATAAAGTGTTACCCAGCTTTTTAGTGATTATAATCACTTTTTGTGAGTATTCTAGGCTATAATCCATTCAGAATTTGCATAATTGTACTCACATATTCACTCTCCAATATACTGTGTGTGTATATATATATATATATATATATATATATATATATATATA
>NW_015505220.1:2245657-2257742 GCF_001515645.1 Sinocyclocheilus grahami | reverse complement strand
TGCTCATATTCTCTCTCTTATATACTGTGTGTGTATATATATATATATATATATATATATATATATATATATATATAATCCAATTCTCATTATTAAGAAACCATTAACTACGACTTTTGCCTCAAACTCTGCCTATTATAATTAGTAAGGTATTTCTTAATTTTAGGTGATTATGGATGCAGAATATGGTCATGCAGAATATGTGCTTTTAACAGCTAATGTGTTAATAATATTCATGCTAATAAGAAACTAGTTAATCATGAGAAATTAAATCAACTTGAAATGTCAAGTTGTACTGACAACTTGGATATTTGAGTTGACTAAATACATTTTTTTAAAGCTGCCTTTTTTTTTTTACAGTGTGTCACATTGATTATCAAAGATGAGTTTTAAGGGATAAAATCAATGACCACATTTAAGGTTTTAATGGTGATTTTGTCATTTTTGTATCCACAGCTTAGACATTTTGGGGGGAAAACGTAACCATACAAGTTTTGCACAAGTTTTGAACAATATGAGGATGATTAAATGACAACATAATTTTGAATTTTAACATTAAAAGCTTAGTCTTGTGTCAGAGTTTTGTTTCAACAGAATAAAAGACACTTGAGTGGCGTTTCCACATAAGAACATGTTGCTAGAGATGTTGAACAAGGAGAGTTTGTTGACTGCAAAGTTCATTGCTTTCCTTTGCCAGTGAGACCCCTGTGTCCTCTGAAGCAAACACTGTGGATATGCAAAACAGACAATGAATAAGCATATAATCAAATCAGAAACAAAGCTCTCTACGGAATATAACTCTGTGATGTCTGACCAGCTTGTTCACAGCTTGAGAAACTGGTCCGTATCTGTGTGAATCTGAAAATACTATGGTACAGTAAGAGAACAGGTATCATTTGGCATAATTTAAGCTGTGTGAGGAAGCTCACCTGCAGTGAAGCTGAAGAGCTGTGTCTTACTGTATGTCGATGGTCTTCAGGATCTCCTCATTTACATTTCACACATCATATTTCAAAACCAGAGCCAAAAAGAGAGAAGCTGGGTGTAATTAACGTCATTTGATTCATGGATGTTGACTTGCGTCACAAACACAAATCACTCTTCATGTTTTGGCATGCAATTAAGTGGTAAACTATTCCTTTTCAAATATTACATAATTGCTTATGTTTATCCTACTCTAGTTTTCCCTCATCCAAAAGACAAATTATAAAAGCCCAGAATGTGCTTGTTCTGCACAGTCATGCCTGTAAGCATTTGCATTCCATTAACCTTATTACCCAAAAATCCCTCCGCGTATGACATTTCATTCCAGCTGACTGAAACTACATTCTAAATGATGCCTGGCACAAAAGTTTTAACCATTTCTTGTTGACAGGTTTCGGGGGCATTCTCCATCAATGACGTGTTTTAGCTCCCATGCTTTTGCATTTGACAGATACATTTCTTTAAGACCAATTAACTGTGTGGGTTTATTTGTTGGGCTCAGTGAAAGATAATATGTTCCTTGCCTTGAACGCAATTAAATGGCTCAACCAATTCAGGAGAATAAATTGCATTTAGCAGCACAAGGTGTTTACAGAAACTGGCTCTTCATAAATTCCTCATTTGTTTTCTTCCTCACCAGAACATTTATTACAGTGCCTCATAAAGAAGACAATAATGGTCGACTATGAAGGTACAATTTCATGCTAACTATAATGAAGAGGTGAACTGACAATTAAATGGGAGTATTTCAGTCTCAAAGCCTGTGGGAAGCCATAGCCTTTACAATAAAGCAATTTGAGGACAAACAGACAATAATTTAGAGATGAAAGCACTCAATTTATGACCAGAATCCATTATGACCGTAGCAATGCTCTAATAAAAGCTTTTACTTATGTTGTGGCAGGTTTAACCGCAGACTTTCTTGGAATATTGCAACAAATATCCTGAAGCAACTTGGTGTGTTATTAATAATTTTTTTTCCTTTCACTCTTTTTTTTCATCTTAGCAGGTCACACGTTTTCATGAGTACAGGACAACAAGACTAAAGGCTCTTTTGATTTTTAATTCACAAACACTATAAAACATAATGAAACAAACAAATGTTCCTAAAAAATACAAAAAGGCTGATTTTGCAATCCATGAAAAGTCACAAATGTACGGTGGCCGAGAGAGCTCAACGCGCTGCAAATAAAAAACACATGCAAATAAAAAAAACACCTGCAAATTAAGAAAACATCTTCATCAATTTGACAACACATGTGCTGCAAATTCACAAAACACAAACAAAGAAACGCGCTTCCCTTAAATATTTCCGATATGGTCTGTGCACATTTGCAGCGAGTTTCTGTTTTTGTTTGCTTGTTTTGTATTTGCAGAGCGTTATTTGTGTTGTGAGAATTTGCAGCTTCTGTATTTGTTTGTTTTATATTTGCAGCCCGTTTCTTTGTTTGTGCTGTGAGAATTTGCAGCGCGTTTCTGTATTTGTTTGTTTGTTTTGTATTTCTTTGTTTGTGTTGTGAGAATTTGTAGTGCATTTCTGTTTTTGTTTGTTAGTTTTGTATTTGAAGCGCGTTTGTTTGTGTTGTGAGAATTTGTAGCATGTTTCTGTTTGCTTGTTTTGCATTTGCAGCGCGTTGTTTGTGTTGTGAGAATTTGCAGCTTCTGTATTTGTTTGTTTTATATTTGCAGCCCGTTTCTTTGTTTGTGCTGTGAGAATTTGCAGCGCGTTTCTGTATTTGTTTGTTTGTTTTGTATTTCTTTGTTTGTGTTGTGAGAATTTGTAGTGCATTTCTGTTTTTGTTTGTTAGTTTTGTATTTGAAGCGCGTTTGTTTGTGTTGTGAGAATTTGTAGCATGTTTCTGTTTGCTTGTTTTGCATTTGCAGCGCGTTGTTTGTGTTGTGAGAATTTGCAGCTTCTGTATTTGTTTGTTTTATATTTGCAGCACGTTTCTTTGTTTGTGTTGTGAGAATTTGCAGCGCGTTTCTGTTTTTGTTTGCTTGTTTTGTATTTGCACTGCGTTTGTTTGTTGTGAGAATTTGCAGCGCGTTTCTGTATTTGTTTGTTTGTTTTATATTTCTTTGTTTGTGTTGCGAGAATTTGCAGCGCATTTCTGTTTTTGTTTGTTTGTTTTGTATTTGCAGTGCGTTTGTTTGTGTTGTGAGAATTTGTAGCGCATTTCTGTTTTTGTTTGCAGCACGTGTGTTGTCAAATTGATGAAGATGTTTTCTTAATTTGCAGGTGTTTTTCTATTTGCATGTGTTTTTTCATTTGCAGTGCGTTGAGCTCTCTCGGCCACTGTACAAATTATATAAAAACAATAAAAAAGGTACAACTACAAGACCACAACCTTTTATATGGCTACTTACCAAATACATTGATGCATGTTTAATTATATTCTAATCTGTGAATAGAAAGAGAGAGCAGAATGACACGAGTAACGTGAAACTTGTGCAAGGGCAGTAAATCGGTTGCCAGGTACGATGGTCAATTGTACAGCTTATTTTCATTATGCAAAAATGTTTGCCACAATTAAACAAATTCAAGTGTTTAGAGCAGGGGTGGGCAAACTTGGCCGTTCCAGGCCACTTTCCTTGAAAGGTTTGCTCCAACCCTAATAAAACACACCTGAACCAGCTAATCATTGTCTTCAAAACTACTAGAAGGCTACAGGCAGGTGAGTCATATCAAGGTTGCATCAAATCTCTGCAGGGAAGTGGCCTGGAAGGGCCAAGTTTGCCCATCACTGGTTTAGAGCCTAATAAACTTGAGAAATCAACCATTTTTCAATAACCATCAAATAAGTAAAAGGACAACATTTGGGGTAAAATGTCTCATTGACAATGAGACTGCATAAAATTCCCACTCTGGTGAAAAATGGCACCAGAAACAAAATGCAAAATACAAAATACCAAATATCTGAAGTCCAACAAATCATTTTCCATAACCAACAATGTTGAACAAATATTATAAAAGGAAAATGTTCAAAGTAAAATATTACTAGAGTCCATATTATATACCCAAGTGATCACATTGATTATGTTTGCACTAATATCTTGCTATATGAAAAGTAAAACTGTATCACTACTGCTCCTACGTGATTTATTTTATATTTGTATAATCCAAAACAAACATTTTATATTTCAAATCTTTCTCTATCAATAAATAAATAATATACGAATTTAGGACCAGAAAAAGGGAGATCTTTCACCCTGCTGTATCTTACATGTTTGATTTTTTACTACCACTGTTATCATCAAAGGAAACCTTCTACCACTGGTAAATGAGCGACCATCCTGTACAAAGATGAAAGAACAAAAACAGACAGAAAAGAAAAAGAAAAAACACCTTCCACCAAAAATAAAGTCAATGGAGAACGTGAGGGGAGCGAGAAAGTCAGCAGGGGTTGATGAATTCCTGCTCTCTCTGTTGACATTGTGTTAGAGAGACGTCTTCCAATCTGCAACAGAGTTTATGGACGTAATGGTATTTCTTAGCCTTCGCCCTCTGGTCAGTGAAAAAAAGTTTTCAGCCCCAACCTCCATTTTCTCAGCTTAGTTACACACCATCATCTGCAGAGGCTGATATTTTTCTCCCTCTAATCTGGTTCCAGACTTTTGGCGCTTTTATGTGATTGATTGATTGATTGATTGCCAGACTCAACAAGTTCTCACTCCCAACTTGTCACATATTGAAGCTTGGTCAGGACAACTTGGAGTGGCT
The DNA here is from genome assembly GCF_001515645.1 of Sinocyclocheilus grahami. Taxonomy (NCBI): domain Eukaryota; kingdom Metazoa; phylum Chordata; class Actinopteri; order Cypriniformes; family Cyprinidae; genus Sinocyclocheilus; species Sinocyclocheilus grahami. The sequence goes on along the minus strand of NW_015505220.1, from coordinate 2,253,037 downwards.
TTTTGATACTCAAGGTATCCCTTTAGCATAATTTTTTGACGTGCAGGGACCTCCATGGTTTTATTTTTCTCCCTCTAATCTGGTTCCAGACTTTTGGCGCTTTTATGTGATTGATTGATTGATTGCCAGACTCAACAAGTTCTCACTCCCAACTTGTCACATATTGAAGCTTGGTCAGGACAACTTGGAGTGGCTTTTTGATACTCAAGGTATCCCTTTAGCATAATTTTTTGACGTGCAGGGACCTCCATGGTTTACAGTTGTTTGTCTTAATTTATTGGTGTGCATGCATTTGTAAAAAAATGAAATAATTTTATATAAATGTATACTTTCATTGGAGCACCTAACCCCACCCCTACCCTAAACCTACCCACTTCTGAACAATATAAAACAGGTAACAGGCAAATATAAGTGCAGTCACAGGTATGTATTGGTATTTATTAAACTGACGATAAACAAGCAGTATAAAAGCATTCCAAACAAGTCGTGTTGCATTCCAAGTCTTCTGAAGCCATACGATGTCTTTATGCGAAGAAGCGTGTAAAACATAAGGTTTGAATCACTGAAAATGATCCCGCTCCATTAACGTGCTAACATCTCATTCAAAAACATACTCCCGTCCATTTCACAACCAAGGCTGACGTAAGGCTTCTTCTAGCGGCATCTTTTGAATTTGCGCACAGAGAAAGTCACTGGAAGCACAGGATGAGCTTTAACGGCGGACGGAGATGGCAATCGCATCTATTCCTCTCACAAATCAATTGTTTTGCCTCGCAATACTTGGAATATTAATACGTTTTGAATAAATTATGACAGTAGATGTATCTGCCTGTTATATCTTGTGTTTTAGGGGCAGGGGTTGGGTTACATGTTCATAAATGTGTAAATAATGTAATATAAATACAACTTTTGTGACTGTTTACATCAAAAAAATCACACCCCCACATATATGCAATAATGGCAATATCATTAACCAATATATAATTTAATCATGACGATAAAATGTCCAGTACCTTTCGCTTTAGGATATTGACGCCAAGGGTTTCTTATTTAAAGCAATGGAGGACCCTGCATGTCGAAAAATGATGCTGAAGGGGTAACCTGTGCATCAAAAAGTGACGCCAAAGGGTCCTGACCAAGCGTTAATATGTGACGAGTTGGGAGTGAGAACGTGTTGGTCACATATATGGAAAACAGGATGTTTACCATCAAATTTTTGCATGGTTTGGAATAAGAAGTGGTGCAAGGCGATTCATTTTTGGGTGACCTTTAAGTGTTCATATGGCAAAATAGCACAAACCAACAATTATTTGTTAAATATTACTCTTTTCTAAGTTAATACTGCAGAGTTCTGAATATCAGAAACTGCATTCACAGAAATCCTTATAGCCTACTCCAGATAATGACAAACTGGATTCCACTCCTATGACTGTCTAAGCACACATTTATTTTAATCTATAAAGAGTCTGAAGAAAATTGCTCCAACTATTTGAAGAAAGAAAAAAAAAGGTAATATGAGTTTAGTGGTTGAAAGATATGAAAATCCGCCCAGAGAAGTCAGCATTGCATTGCATGAGGCAGAACTGAATTACACAATATAGTAGTGAGCCACAGACCACCCACAGTCTGTTCACTGACCGTCTGATGAATGCAGCACAAAAAAATAGCAAGCACTAGCTTACATCAGCAGTTCTAACATTACTGGCTTTACGTAGCTTCCAGGACTGAGAGCACACATGTATTTTAGCATGTAAACAAGATGAGAACTAATCACCGAATTTACTCCGATTAGGCTCATTAAATCATGGAACGATACTCAAAAGTGTTTCCCCCTAAGATATGTCTGTGGATTACAGTAGTCTATAATTATAACTTTTATCGACAGAAAGTCTAGACATATCATTATGTGTATTATGTAGAGACCACAGTGCAAGTCTGACTCTAAACTGCACTACAGTGAAAACATCAGGTGGGTTTTACACCAAAAAAGTTGCAAGGAAGGCCAGACTTTCTGTTTCAGGCAAAAAGTCAGACTAAATAAGACTACATAGAATAGTGATGTGAGGAAAAAGAAAACATGATGTACAACTAAACATCAGAGAAGAAAATAAAGGGTAGTCTGTTCTGGACTGCAGATGATATTTACTTATTTATCTACTGTTCCTTCTTACTCATTAAAAAAAAAAAATATATATATATATATATATATATATATATATATATATATATATATATATGTATATACACACACGTATATATATCCTCAACGATACTTATATGTATGTGTGTACATTAAAGGTTCACAATTTTGCATCCATCATTCGTTTGATAGCCATATCTGCCCATCTTTGTGCTGGTTGTTGACATTTAATTTCGACAAACTGTTACATTAGCATTTTACATTTTTATTTTATTTGATTAACTACAGGAATTGGACACATTTTTCACAGAGCCGAGAGTAGAATGACAGCTGATGCTGGATACTCGCTGACAGAGTGAAAAGGAGAGAAAGAAAGATGAATTTTGAGAGGATATGAGAGCTGACAGTAGATATGCAGTTTCCTCCCCAACTCCAGCCTCGGGGAAGGGAGTCAAGCTAAGGTAAGGCTATTCTTAAATATGATGTGATTTTTCAAAGTGTCATTCCTTAGGCATCATGTATGGTGATGCATTACTATACCAGGTTTTGCTCTATTTACTCACAAAACTCAGTGGGAAGACAAGCCTGGCCACAAAGGCTTTCCACATAGGGGAAAAAAGCAAACAAACAAAAACTTAGATTACTATACTGTCAAACTAATGCAGGGGTGCCCAACCCTGCTCCTGGCGATCGACTGTCCTGCAAAGTTTAGCTCCAACTCTAATCAAACACACCTGCCTTTAATTTTTAAGTGATCCTGAAGACCCTAATTAGTTGCTTCAGGTGTGTTTGATTAGGGTTGGAGCTGAACTTTGCAGGACAGTCGATCGCCAGGAGCAGGGTTGGGCACCCCTGAACTAATGTATTGGTTAAGTACAATTATGAATGAACGAATTAATGAAAACAAATAAATAAATAAATACATAAACTCAATTTGTAAGGATTACATAATTTAGATTACGTACATACTTTGGATTTCATAACAAGGCTACTCTTTAAAACCTTAGAGGAATAGATAACTCAAAAAAACATTTTTGCAGAAATTTTGCTTTGCATCACTTGCTCACCAATGGATCCTCTGCAGTGAATGGGTGCCATCAGTATGAGAGTCCCAACAGGTGATAAAAACATCACAATAATTCACAAGTAATCTACACGACTCCAGTCCATCATTTAATTTGTGAAGTGAAAAGCTGCATGTTTGTAAGAAACAAATCCATCATCAAGGCCAAAACAAGAGTAATCAGGAGAGAAGTATGCACAGATCAAGCACCATTTACATGCGAAAACCATCCAAATCATTCTTAACAAATATGTTGGTGGATTTTGATGTGAGAGGACAATAGGAGATGGAGTTTCTATGGATTATGGACTTATTTTCTGGCTAGAAGCGACAGTTTAAACACAGCTTTTCACTTCACAAGATGTTAATTGATGGATTGGAGTTGTATGGATTACTTGTGATGTTTTTTTCAGCTGTTTGGACTCTCATTCTGATGGCACCCATTCACTGCTGAGGATCCACTGGTGAGCAAATGATTTCATGAATCAATAAATCAGTTAATACAATTATCCAAATTTGTTCAGATGAAGAAACAATCTAATCTATATCTTGGATGGCCTGAGTGTTTTTAGCAAACTTTCATTTTTAGATGAACTATTCCTTGTACAGCGAACGATTTCTGTAATCATGTAACCATTGCTTATACTGTAAGTAATGATTATTTGATTTCCTATGGGACAGAAAAGTTTTCTGACAAACAAATAAATAAATAAATCTAAATCAGACGTTATTTATCAGTCAGCTAACCATGTACAGAAAAGCATAGGCTAACTTATTCCAATCATACACAGACTTTCACAGCCGAACCACGGTGGAACGCAGCTCCATATCAGCCGTAACAAAAAGAGAAAAGCTAAAATGATAAAGTCATTCATTTTTAATGACACACTAACTTAATGGACAATCCACAGGCCAAATGTGCACTGTCTGCCATGACTGGAGACACATCTTAAATAGTGCTTTACTGATGTAAGAACACATCAGACCAGAAATGAATCCATTCATTTTTAATGGACTCCTCTGTCTCTCTCCCTCAATTTCTCTCGATCTCTCTCACTTTCCCACCATCTTTGAATATGTATGCATCATTCATTGTCATTACGCTCCAACTCTACTGGTTGGTCGGTCAGACAGGGCTGGAGGGGCCATGGGCAAAAGCAGCGAGGGGTCTGCAGGGTGGGCCACCAGCTGCCTGTAAGCCATCTCTGCTCCCATAAGAAACCACTGCCACAAACCCGGTCCCCGTCCTCAGCTCTCTCCACAGCAGGTGCCCAGAGTGCAGCAGGATAATTGAGGTAACCCTGCAAGGCTAATGGAAGCAAACTAATGTTCTCCCTGTAAGCTTACATTAACATCATCATCATTGGGGAAAACATGTTGGTGCACTGTTTGTTGTCATTAAGTGAAAAGCAAGAGGGGAAAAGTCAAATAGCTTTCTCTTAGAATGAAAACCCATTCAGGCGGTATAAAATCATGTTATGGATTTGAAGTTGATTAAATTTGAGCATTTTTTTTATACTTCTACTGAAGTCCATTGGACACAAACTCATCCTCATGACATACTAAATGTAGTGTTTCTTCATCAGAACAGATTTGGAGAAATTTAGCATTACATCACTTGCTCACTATGCAGTGTATGGGTGCCGTCAGAATGAGAGTCCAAACAACTGATAAAACATTATAATAATCCACATGTAATCCACATCTCTCCAATTTATCAATTAAAGTTTGTGAAACAAAAAGCTGCTTGTTTGTAAAAAAACTAAAAACAAATCTTTAAGATGTTTTTAACTTCAAACAACTGCAAGTCCATAATATATATAGTATAATATGAGTTATAATATAATTTGAAACAGTTATAATATACATTTTTAATATAACAAAAAAAAATCCAAAAAAGAAGCATGTTCACTAGTGGCTCCACACTGTGAAGTTGTTCAACATGAGCCAGTGTCAATCATTAAACATCATTGTTGTCACATCAAGGGTCGTCACCTTTGAACTTTATCAAAATAATTAGGCACATTCATCGTGTTGAGAGATGGCCAGGATCAGTGACAGTGCAAATATGTTGTACAGCCTTTTGTGGAAGAGAAATATATATCTCATTTTGCTATAGAAGCTGCAAAGAATCATTTGACAGTAAAAATAGGTTTTGCTTTTTATTCAATCAGGAGGTGTCAGTCAAAGGTCTGAAAATACTTTTTTTTTTTCTCATTTTCTAATTTAATGCAACAGCTTTCATTAAAAAAGTAAAACATGTAATAATGTAATAACACCTGCAGATTTTCTGTCACAAATTTTCTTTGTTTTAAAAGTGTTAAAACAATCTCAGATTCTAGACCCCATGTGAAAATCAGTGCACGTTCAATGTGAACAACATAAATACTGTCATGGTTTACTGTATCTTGTCAATCTGTTACACCCAAAAATGAAAACAATGCTTTAAAACATCTTTTATTTATATCTACAATAACTAAATGGATTATTTACGACTCTGGACCCCAATCTAATGGCGCCAAAGCACACACATACACAAACAAACAGAAAACCACCGATATCATATCAGCACAGCCCAATATGTATCACAGATTTATGAGACTCATTGATGTATCTGTGTTTGAGAGAGTTTATGTGTGTTTCTTGAGGGTCTGGGGGTACGACCAGACTCTCAGAGGAGCCATTTAGATATTGTGGATATAAATAAAATATGTTTTAAAAGGGGCAGATGGCTAAATAGCCTTATAAAGGGTGAGGAAAATGAAATGCACACATCTAATACACTTAGCAAATTGCATTATATTGACTGTCAGAGCAGTGCAATCCCAGGAGACACAGAAAAGGCGGGATGGTACGCTTTTACTCCGGAGAAAGAAAACCGTCTCATTAGATAATCATTGAATCGAAAGAAGCCCACCAGACAACACACTGCTCTAACACACAACCGCCTATACATCAGCACACAAAACACACACTCACACATCAGTCCAAATACTGCTCTTGTGATGTTTCCTCACCAGCAACCTTCAAGCCATTAAATGCTTCCCTCTATTTTCATACGTCTCGTCTCTGTCCCCAGACACACGCCTACAACCCAGAGTAAATGCAGTTGCTTTCTTCAAAAGCCCACGTGTCCTTGATGGAAATCAGATCGACAGAGTGTATGCCAGCCTCTATGTTGTAGCTCTTGTCACTACTCTAATGGTTGATGGGGACTTTTCCAAACACATACGGTGAAGCTACTATGGTTAATTATTCATATTTCCCATGAGCTGATTAGCTACACTAATATTAAAAGGAGAGTCAATATATTTTGCATTTATTTTTGACTGTGCTCTGACAAAATAAGGCACGGTCGCAAAGAAAAGTGTCCTTTTTCGTATATGCTTATCCCTGAAATGGCACTCTAGCAACATCTTAAGAGATAAATCACACATTTGAATGACAAAAAATACTCAAGTGTCTTTAACAGAAATGTTGAGGCGCTAACCATACTTGGCCTTCAGGTACTTCAGCAGAGCACTATTCTCTAATATATAGATATGTTTATTTAAAGTACTGCTTGAATTACATACTATATGTTAGAGTTATTGCTGTTAGGAGTGGGGGAAAATAGATTTTTTGATTAATCATGATCTTCATTTGAATGATCTCTATGTTCATTCTTAAAATCCAAAAGAGATAGATAGATAGATAGATAGATAGATAGATAGATAGATAGATAGATAGATAGATAGATAAATAGATAGATAGATAGATAAACTGAACAAAATTAGGTTACACTTTACTTGAAGGGGTGTGCATAAGACTGACATGACACCTTCATAATCATGACATGACACATGTCATGAATATGAAGGTTTTTTTATGCATGTTTATGACAACTGTCATTAAGTGTCATTCGCTCAGTTATGTAATTTTTAATGCAAAGATGACATTGTTTGAGATGTCTTTGTTATGGGCTATGGTTAGGGGTAAGGGTAGGGTTAGGTTAGGGTTAGGGTTAGGTCAAGTAATGTCATATTTGCATTAAAAATTACATAACTGAGCGAAGGACACTTAATGACAGTTGTCATAAACATGCATAAAACCTCCTTCATATGCATGACGTGTCATGTCATGATTATGAAGGTGTCATGTCAGTCTTATGCACACCCCTTCAAGTAAAGTGTTACCA
>NW_015505220.1:2228597-2245398 GCF_001515645.1 Sinocyclocheilus grahami | reverse complement strand
CGAACTGCAGTCAGGTCGAGACCCCGATGAGGACGACGAGCATGCAGATGAGCTTCCCTGAGACGGTTTCTGACAGTTTGTGCAGAAATTCTCTGGTTATGCAAACCGATTGTTGCAGCAGCTGTCCGGGTGGCTGGTCTCAGACGATCTTGGAGGTGAAGATGCTGGATGTGGAGGTCCTGGGCTGGTGTGGTTACACGTGGTCTGCGGTTGTGAGGCCGGTTGGATGTACTGCCAAATTCTCTGAAACTCCTTTGGAGACGGTTTATGGTAGAGAAATTAACATTCAATTTTGATATGCCACACCTGTGAGGTGGATGGATTATCTCGGCAAAGGAGAAGTGCTCACTAACACAGATTTAGACAGATTTGTGAACAATATTTGAGAGAAATAGGCCTTTTGTGTGCATAGAAAAAGTCTTAGATCTTTGAGTTCAGCTCATGAAAAATGGGGGCAAAAACAAAAGTGTTGCATTTATAATTTTGTTCAATGTAGATAGATAGATAGATAGATCTTACAGACTATTAAAACTTCTACACGGTAGTGTATATTATATCATTTATATACTGTGTAGCACAGACAGACAACACTATTTATGTTAACAAACTCTTGTACATGCTCATGGAAGTTTCAGACTTATTTCAGTATCTTTGCACCTAAACTCTTGTTAAATCCTGTAAACTTAAATTCTCCTTAATAATAAGCAGTCTACATGCTGGTTTGGGAAACCGGTGCTATTCCATCATAAAATATCACATTCTACTATTTAAGATTATCTTAATAGCATGATTTGCAACATTACTGGGAAACCCAGGCCTTATTATTCTCTTTTCCAATACCTCTTTCTTTCTCTCTCTCTGTCACTTCTACACTCTCTGCAAACCTTCACTATCACTTCTGCTCTCTAACAAGGACATTTGGGAGACAATTTTGCAACTTCCTCTTCAAACAGCATGTGAGAAGCAGGAAATTTGGGATTCATGTAAATGAACGGTAGGGAAACTCTCAAGAGCATCCCTTATCTCTCCTTTTTTGGGGGTAAACAAAGATGCGTCATTTCCCCGATCACAATCCAGAGATGAATACTAGAGCAGGTGAAGGACACAAACAGATTTTCAAGTGCAAAAGAGGGTGTTTTTACATCTGAAAGGTATAATTACACAAACACCTGCCCAGTGTTGTTGACGCTTTTGCATTTGGGGTCAATATAGAGCTCTGAATTTTTGTTTAAATAATTAAACTGCATAATCTGGACTCGGCCTAAACTAGAGAACAAAAGACCAGCTTGTTCTTCACACCATTGAACCTTAAGAAAGAAAGACAATTAGAAAATGTTAGCCATTTCATCCCTCCATTTTCCCTGTCGAATCAATCGGTTATTTTTCTTCCAATGGAGCTGCATTATTCATTTATAAGTCAAATGAATAATTAATGCCATTCTTGTATTGTGTTTCCAGTGCTGTTTAAGGTTAAAAATAAAAGTGTGCAGACTGCATATTTACAGGTGCACGAGGCATCGGCCACATACAGTGGAACATCCATAATGGTATAGAAGCTTTAACCTTGGCTTCACACAACAAGGAGAGAGTTTTGTGATAGGAATACCAAACAAGTACGAACACAACTTCAACATAGCGAGACACCAACACACCCCATAAAAAAAAGAAAGAGAAAAGAAACAATAAAGAAGGAAAAACAAACCTTAAGAGTGGAAGTGTCCATTTTTCTTCATTGATGTTATCTTACTTTGCTGTTTCGTAAACACTTTTACATTATTGATGTAACTGTGATCAACGGCTAGATAACAGTGTCAGATTTTTATTAAAAACAACAAAAAAAGCACATAAATTGAGCTCTTTGGGATAAATTTGAGCTTTTCTAACTTTTATTTTTAGGACTTCAACTTAAATAATAAACTTATTTTCTGGCCTTTGAACTTTGAAATTATTATGAGTTTTTGTTACAAAGATCTGCTTTTACCATCATTGTTCAAATTAAGCCCAAAGAGAATAAGTGGAGCTGGCCCAAAATCTATTTTAAGCAACTGAAATAAAATCTGTTTCACTTTAAAAAAACAAAACAAAAAAAACAAATAAGCAGACATATATTTTTAAAGGTTTTGTGCAAAATATTTGTGATTTCAGTTTAGTTATTAGTTAAATCACAAATATATTATTTAGTGTATTTAGCGTGCGGATCCATATACAGAGCTTTATTCAAAGGCGTGGTCAAAAACAGGCATGGGTCAATAATCAGCAAACAGTCATGAATGAGGCAAGACAAAGAGTATTCTTAGGGCAGGCGTGGGTCATCAATCAGCGAACAAAATCCAGAGGGCTTGACAAAAGGGGTAATCTGTAAACACGAGCAATAGTCTAGGCTGGGGCAAACAGTATCCAAGGCAGGGTCAGGCAAACGGGTAATCCAATATACACAGGCGAGAATCAAAGGACCGGAAAACAGGCAAGGCAAAACTAGAGTGAGACTAGGACTTGGAAAATAAACAATGGCTAATGAACAGGCTGCGTAGAGTAGCTGCGCGAAGACAGCGATAATGCTAACAATACGTGGCAGTGAGAGAGAGGAAGTCCATGGCTTATGTAGGGTGTGTGATTGGCAGCAGCTGTGTGTCTAATCAGTGCAATGGATGCTGGGATATGTAGTTCGGGATGACATGCAACGGTTTGTGTAGTGTGAGAGTCAATGTAACAAAAGGGTGACCTCTGGTGGCAATCGGACGGAAATCCATGGACAGGATTCGTGACAATTACAATTCAAAATTATTATTATTATTATTATTATTGTTAAAACATAAAATAACACCTCATAAAAAAAATATATATATCACTCTGAATTTTATATTGCAGCAAGTCTCCTTAGTATGAATCATTTATATTGTATTCCACATTTGGAAGTTTGTTTGTTTGTTTGGTTGGAAGGAAGGAAGTAAGGAAGGAATATACATTTAAAAAGAGGGCTTTCACATTAACAGGCAAGTACCTTTCCAACACTGTTTCCGCAGCTCACATATGCGTTGATTAAAGGCTGATCATGATGTAAATGTATGCTCTGACATACCATTCCATCAGATTCAAATATCTCCTTGTATGTACCCCATTTAGAGGCCTTAACATCAGACGCCCCTCAAATATAATGATTTGGAAAGGCACAATGTCCTTTTGTTTTGATTAGCTGGGAATACTAGAAGGGTCTGGCACAAGTAAAAACAAACACTCTTAATTAAAAATTTAAATTAAATTATTGTTTTCTGAATACATTTGTAATCCCAGGGAGGAGTTGAAAACACACATTTTTACAGAGAACGCAGCATTGTGATTTCAAGTTGTTTTTATTGTTAAATATGACAAATAAGGGAGAAAGCCAATGACAGTCTTTGTTTGCAAAATAAATTATTATGCAGTGAATGGCATCTGTTTTAATAGGGTCTTTGCGACTATCTAGTCAACCGTAGAGTCTTTTGGAACCCAAATGGGCACCAGGCTGTCTGTCAGTCGCAGGTCCCTAAAGTAATGTGCTAAAGTACTTAACCTCTCTGTGGGGGGGCAAGTGGGCGGATGACACCTGAAAACCCAATCTGCCATGCACAGGGGCCCCCATCAGGGACCGGACACAAAGGGCACGCGGCACGAATGACATTTAGAATGGGTGTAAGTACAAAAAAATCCATATTTATCAAATTTGCGTACGTGGTTCTTACGCACACCAGTAAGCAATCATTGTTGATAAATCCCACATGTTCTTAAGCACCATGCTTGTTCACGTTCATGGTCATTTGCATTCAGAAACGCCTCCAATAAACCATATATGGTGAAAACACCTCCCTTTATAAATCACGTGGATGTATAATGTCCTCACCAAAATCATGGCAAAGAAAGCAGTACCGACTAAGAAGCCATTCATGCTCTCACTAAACAGATCAGCGCACTCTTTGGAAATGCATTCTCTGCACAGCGCATGGTTTGCCTAATCTTCCAGCAAAGCGAGATCAGCCATGACACTATAGCTACATTTCAAATGACTTCCCAGCTGCACGGCAATACAAATAAAAAATGAAAAAACACCACTTGTCTTGTTTCTAGTTAAAATATCTAAAACTTCTTAAATCAAGATGCATTTACTATACAAGCAAAACTATATTTAGTCTTGTTTCCTGAGGGGGGGAGGATCTAAATTAAAGTCCTAAAATAAGTAAAATGATCTGCCAGTGGGGTAAGAAAAATAATCTTGTTTTAAGAGGATTTTATTTTACTTGTTTTAAGCAAAATCCACTTCATTTAGAAGTTTTCCCCCAAGAAACAAGACCAAATATCTTATGTCTTTTTGCTTATCTAGTAAATGTATCTTGATTTAAGAATTTTAGATATTTTGACTAGAAACAAGACAAAATACTAAGTAAGATAAGCCTTTTTTATTGCAGTGTGTCTTTTATTGCTTTTTACACCAATTATGCAAATGTCTAGCTTGAACTATGGATTTATAAATTGAGTATTTGCAATTAAAGGACACAGGAAACACACAGCGGCACTTTCTTTTTGTAGTATCGCCATTCTATTCTCTACGTAAGTATGCTCAGAGTTTTGCTTATATTTACACACATTCCTACGTTTAAGTACAAGTTGGTAGATCCCACATTTTGCATGAAACTGTTCTTACGCACTCATTACACACACATCTGTGTGTACGCACTGTTGATAAATGAGGGCCCAGAATTTCTAGATTCTAAGGGTAAATGGTAATTTACCCCAACTGTTACATACAAAAAGCTTTTCTGCATATAAATCTTAAATTTCCATCCATCTTAATTGTAGTCTTCTATGCGAAAATTACCCAGGAATGAAACAGGAGCCATTTCAAACTATTAGAGAACAATCAGGTGGCCTTTGGTTACACCTACACTGAGTGTCCAAGCGGCCTGATTACAGGTCGTCTGTGTCGCCCACCGGTCCATTCAGATGCCCCTTTCAATAAACCATGTCAACCAAAGAGACTTGAAAAGAAGCAGTGGGCTGCCACAAGCTCAAACACTTTGTCCAGACATTCGTTACCTTGTGTTATAACCATAATTGATTCATTTACCTCTCATTCCTTTCAGTTCTTCAGTTCACAGTGTAATTTCAAAGGTATGACAAGTACAGAAAAAAATAATCTTGAAATCAGTCATTACCTTTAAAATACAGGAACAATCTTTTTTTTTTTTCAACAATCACCTACATGACGCATGTATATATGTATATATGTGCATCGGGGACATTCTGTCAATATAAGCTGCGGATGCTCTGCATAGTTTGCAAATTGGCTAATTAATATAAACACAATTATAAATTGATCCATTGTCATTTGAGATGTAACTTAAAGCAGACAAAATAAAATGCTGGGAATAAGTATGTAAAATTATTTATTTTATTATCCCATCCAAAGTGCACACACACCGCAGTGAACACACAAATATATGATACATATTTATAGACTGTAATTTTCTATAAATCTGTGCCAGTTACAGAAGCACCCGGACACGTGGATTCACAGCAGCTTACAGTGATCTGTCATGCCACATTTAAGACAGCATTTATTGTTGGAATTTTGTAATAGAATGTACATGATTTGAAAGCTGAGTCTTTATTTTGTATCAGAAGTAACTAAGCACAAAGCTCTTCGTGATAATTGGATTGGAGGCGTATTACAAACAATGTTTTCTGAAGAGAAAACCGTGGACCTGGCAATCCTGGCTTGAACTAGGGGTGGTTTATAGGATCAAACAGAATCAACACAACCCTAAACTCAACAAAAGAAACAATGTCTTCATGCAAAGTTGCTGTCTGGAACGTTTCTCCACCCCCTTTTGATTGCAAACAATTACTTTCCTTGGCCGATAGTGATTATCTTCTTACATTTTTATCATTGACAATGCATGATGAAGATATATGTTATTAGGCAACATGCTTGAAAAAAGGTAACACTTTAGTATAGGGACCAATTCTCACTATTGCCTAGTTGTTTATTAGCATGCCTATTATTAACATATTGGCTGTTCGTTAGTACTTATAAAGCACATATTCTACATGACCATATTCTACATCCCTAATTCTACCCAATACCTGAACTTAACAACTACCTTACTAACCATTGATTTACAGCAAATTAGGAGTATATTGAGGCAAAAGTTGTAGTTAATGGTTTGTTAATAGCGAAAATCGGACCTTAAAATAAAGTGTGGCCAAAATATATATAATGTAAATATGTACTGTACATATATTCCTAGTCAAAGAAAGAAAAGGTCACCTTGTGCACAACATCTGTTTTTTCTACATGCTTGCTTACAACTTACATCACATTCTGCAGAGGAAGACATGAGACACCCAAGAGAAAATGTGGAATTTTCAATTTTGGAAAGGGAATGATGAGTGCAGTGGGCATAAATTAGAGCAAAAGAAAGCTGTCTGATGGTGGGTTATCAGTGCTAAACCCGTTCAGATGTTTTGATATGAGGGGGATTTACACAGGAGATCTGGAACCTCAACCATATATTGCTTTACATGATGGTCATATTATTACCTACATTTATATTTCCGCTGTCAGGACAGTCTCATAAAGCAGATGTCACTGTAGAGACGTTTATCCTACATCACCAAGCCTCAAAAACTCAGTTTGGAGGATTCTCGCCAGCCTTGGCTTGGTACTGTGTTTAAATAATGCAGGGAATACGATCATGAACGATACACAAAAGTGGCTTCAACTGAATAATGCAGAGATCTTTTTGAGGAAAATCTTTCTAGTGTCACATTCAAATCTTATTATAAAGATACACTGAAACATGGTGCATAACAATTGGCCACATGAGAGCCAATGAAATGAATGAATTTTCGTGGTACTTTCTTTGACGATATCTTGAAAGTACCAACAAATGTATGAATGAATCTAACAAATGTAGATTCTACAGCGTATAATACTTCAGCTTCATTCATCGCACCAAAAGATAAACTGCCGTGCTTTACAACTATAGGACAGGAAGAGCTAAATAAACGTATCACTGCATCTAAACCAACAACATGCCTGTTAGATCCTGTACCCACTAAATTACTGAAAGATTTGTTACCTGTAGCAGAAGAACCGCTTCTCATTATTAACTTGTCGTTGTCTTTAGGTCACGTCCCAAAACCGTTCAAGCTGGCAGTTATTAAGCCTCTTATTAAGAAACCACAACTAGATCCTAGTGAACTGGCAAACTACAGACCCATCTCAAATCTTCCTTTTATGTCTAAAATGTTAGAAAAAGTTGCTCAATTGTGCTTCTTCCTGCAAAAAAATTATATCTATGAAGAATTTCAGTCAGGTTTCAGGCCCCACCATAGCACAGAAACTGCACTTGTTAAAATAACAAATGACTTGCTTCTTGCGTCAGACCAAGGCTGCATCTCATTGCAAGTTTTACTTGATCTTAGTGCTGCGTTCGACACTATAGATCATGACATACTCGTAGATCGATTACAAAAGTATACAGGTATTCAAGGGCAGGCTTTAAGATGGGTTAGATCCTACCTGTCCGATCGCTACCATTTTGTTCATTTAAATGGGGAGTCATCTCAATTATCACCAGTAAAATATGGAGTGCCACAAAGATCTGTCCTAGGTCCTCTGCTATTTTCAATATACATGTTGCCCCTTGGTAATATTATTAGAAAATACGGGATTAGTTTCCACTGTTATGCTGATGATACTCAACTATATATCTCAACAAGACCAGATGAAACTTTTAAATTATCTAAGCTAACAGAATGTGTTAAAAATGTAAAAGATTGGATGACCAATAATTTTCTCCTATTAAATTTGGATAAGACAGAGATATTACTTATTGGACCAAAATACAGTACACAGAATGTCTTGGATTACAATTTGCAACTAGACGGATATACTGTTACTTCCTCTACAGTTAAAAATCTGGGTGTTATGTTAGATAGCAACTTGTCTTTTGTAAAATCATATTTCCCATGTTACAAAAATAGCATTCTTCCATCTTAGAAACATTGCCAAGTTACGAAACATGTTACCTGTTTCTGATGCAGAAAAGCTAGTTCATGCATTCATGACCTCTAGACTGGACTATTGTAATGCACTGCTAGGTGGTTGTCCTGCATCTTCAGTAAACAAGCTACATGTAGTCCAAAATGCAGTGGCTAGAGTCCTTACCAGGTCAAGAAAATATGATCATATTACCCCAATTTTACAGTCTCTGCACTGGCTACCTATTAAGTTCCGTATCAGTTACAGAATTGTATTACTTGCCTATAAGGCCCTTAATGGGTTAGCTCCTGCGTACCTAACTAGTCTTATACAACGTACAATCCATCATGCTCCCTAAGGTCGCAAAACTCCTGATAACGTTCGGGGTTCAGACACACTCTCTCTGTTTAAATCTAGATTAAAGTCACATATCTTTGTCCAAGCATTCAAATAATGCATCTCATAATCTTGTACTGCTGTTATATCTGATCAAATGCACATTATTATTCTTTAGTTTGGGTTAAACAAATAAATTTTGCTTGGTTGGAACAGCAGCTACGCTAATTATGTCTCTATTTGTTTCTCTGTTTTTGCCACGGGAAGTAACTAGGATTTACAAAAACTTCAGTCTGGATCCAGAACACCTGAGAAGAGATGATTCCAACCCCTCAGAGGACCTCAGATGATGCCAACCCTGAAACAACATACAGAACTACCACATTTTGCTATACGTTTGATTGCATCATATAATGGGGAAGTCGTGGCCTAATGGTTCAAGAGTCAGACTCGTAATCCAAAGGTTGCGAGTTCGAGTCTCAGGTCCGGCAGGAATTGCAGGTGGGGGGAGTGAATGTACAGCGCTCTCTTACACCTTCAATACCACAACTGAGGTGCCCTTGAGCAAGGCACCGAACCCCCAAATTGCTCCCCGGGTGCCGCAGAATAAATGGCTGCCCACTGCTCCGGGTGTGTGTTCACTGCGGTGTGTGTGCACTTTGGATGGGATAAATGCAAAGCACTGATTCCGATTATGGGTCACCTTACTTGGCCACATGTCACGTCACTTTTTTTTCACTTAATAATTGCTGTTAATAGTGTTCATCATCTGTTTGATTACGTCTTTAATTGATTTTTCTGTACATTAACTGAGAGTCACCACTGATAAGCTACCACTAAATATTGTAGAAACTTAATTTGCTGTAAAGTTGCTTTGCAACTATTTGTATCGTGAAAAGTGCTATACAAATAAACTTGAATTGAATTGAATTGAACTGAATTTAATTTAATTGAATTTAATTGAATTTAATTGAATTTAATGAATCAACTTTCATTGCATATAAAAGAGTAGGATGGAGATTCCACAAACCGGGAAAGTTTGTATGTTTGTGTAATACCTTACACAATGCTTGTTCCAAATACTGTCAGTGCTGCTTTTTAATGCTTTGAATGTGTTTGAAGGTCATAAAATATTGTTGAACTAGCTGTTTTCAATTATCCAAAAGTAGAAAACTTTAAATTTGCCAGGGCTGCAGGGAGATATTCAATAACCTCTCTCATTGTGTGACCCAGTAAGCACCTCTCCATTTTCACTACATGCTGTTTAGATTATATAAAGGGCAAGATGGCCTCTGTGATTTCAACAAGAGCCAATTGACCCAACTTACGAATTTACTAATCTCTGTGCAGACATCACAAGCAGAAGCAGCACCAGTAATCTAAATTATGTATTTGTACATAATTTACACCGTGAAATATTAATGCCGAGATCTATTTTCTGCATTAAAGCAATTCCTATGATACAGTATGTCATTCAAGTGTTGATCTGAGCAATCACATTTACTTTGAGTAGGACATATACAGACTGGCACAACCTCAGCTCTCTAGACGACAAATCAAGAACAACTCAAGCGACAGAGAAATAGAACAATGAACAGAAAATGAGAAATTTAAGATAAAGATACAGGGAGAATAAACTCCCTGTGGTCATATATCGCTGTGTTGTGACAGATATTACTAATACAAGAAAAAAACTAAATATATGCTGCCTGGTTTTGTCTTCACAGGTCATTGAGTGAAACACGTACTGCAGGACTGCCAAAGTTGGGAGAGGAAAATAAGGGACACTATGTTTCTTTTGTAAAGAAACATTACAGACAGTTTCCATTTCTCTATCTATATATTTGCGTATTGAGCATTGGTGCCGGGTGAATGAATGAATGAATGAATGAACGGATGAATGAATGAATGAATGAATGAATGAATGAATGAATGAATGAATGAACGGATGAATGAATGAATGAATGAATGAATGAATGAATGAATGAATGAATGCTACACCGTTCAGCCTGCAGCAATACATGTGTAAAGAAAGAAAGAAAAAAAGTACAATGCATTTACGATGAAATCACTTTGATTTTAACTTACCGACAATCGACCTTACAGCTGTAATAAAAATAATTCAATAACATATCATTATAAAGTGTCACTTATCATTACACATATATCTCGGCAATTATAACACAACAGAGTGACTATAAATATATTTCAAGATGAACAGGCTCTGCAAGAGCTTTATATTTGAAACCTTTTAATTAACAAAAAAATAAAAATAAATCCAGTGAAAAATGTGCACCAATAAAACAAAAGAAAACTACAAAAAGTGGACTGATTGTCTTTAAATACCATCAGTTATAAAAAACAATTAAATTGCGTAAAAAGAGGATAACAGAAAAAAGTACACGTCTTAGATCAAAACGGTGAGAAAATTGATTATTGGTTAATAGATTGTTTATACCTAATAGCCTACTACTACAGGGTTACAGAGGGAGACAAAGCCAGGTAAAATACATCGTCTTAAAAATGGCAGTCCCCCTCGGCAGCTTGGGTTTCGAACCCCTCCTCGTTGTGGTGTGTGGTCGCCACCACAGCAATTCCTGAAATGGACTTCCTGAACTGAAAAACGTCCTTCCAGATGCCCCCCTTCCTTCTCTGCTTATTAAACAGATTAGTGAGTGAAACCAGACCAATGACACCACATCACCCTTTCTAAATGAGTCATTCTAGAAGGTTTCTTAATCAAAATGAGTGCCTTGCAGGATTGATTACACAATTCCAAAATAACACAAACCACTCAAATATTCAAGAATAAAGTCAAAATGACATCAAAATTGACTCCATACTTTCTTAAAGGAATAATTCACCTAAAATTACAATTCAGATATTGACACTCATGTGATTCAAAAACAATCAAATCCGTTTTCAAAGTATTCTACCAGTTGAAAAATTGGAAATAAAATGGGCTGCTTTAAAGACATTAAAATCGAGACTGCTGTATCAAGTAAATGTGTGGAAGAGGACAGCCATCATTATTAATTTTAAATGGTATGCCATATGATACTTTACGTTCACTCTACAGGCTTAATCCTTTGAGACAATTTTAGCAATTTCCAGGCAGTAATAGCAGAACCGATTTGAGACGGAGACCTTTTTACTCAGTAATTTGTGTATGTCAGGTATGATCATTGAAAAAGAGAATCCAATTAGTCTGCAAATTGACCTCTGACAGAGAAACCTACTCTGTGTTGCCCTGCCATCTCCACAGGATGTTACTGTTCGTAGATGGAGACACTTCCCTCAGTTGCTACCGATTAATTTGACACACGGGACTTCCAGGGGAGAGAAAGAGTGTTTGTGCTTCAACACAAACCTGACCAGAATGAACAATACTCTATTGAGTAAAGAGCACACAAACACACACAAATAGAAGCAGGCAGGAAAGTCTACTCCAGTTTCACTATACTGCACCATAAATAAATCCATGTGAAATGGAAACCTTTTGATTGTATCTTACAAAGACCATCATGAGAGCACTACAAACATCCCTAAATGTTTTATATGCACTGAGACCGTCACATCAATTGGCTTCAGATGGTGCATATCACACACAACTCACATAAACAAAAATATAATAATAATGAATCAATAATGAATTATACTGAATATTTTGTACTCACAAACTTGTCAGTGACAATATTGTCAAGCTGCACAGAACTACCATTAATGTATAATTAATATAACTAAACCACTAATTTATAATTCTGATTTTAATGTTTTGGAAGAAGTTTCTTATTGTGAAATATCACAATGTAATATTTTTTATTGAAATATAATTTAACATGCAATTTATTCTTGTGATAGTAAAGCTAAATTGTTATAAGGTATAACACGTATTTACTGTCACTTTTGAACTATTTATTGCATTCTTTCTTGCTGATTATAATAATTCCAATATATATGCTTACAGAGAATTAACGATTGCAAAATACAGCATATTATTGGTTAATATTGGTTACCATCACTTTGAGAGTAAAAGGGGAAAAAAGGGGTTTTGGGGAGGACAACACTGATACTCGTGGCTTCTGACAATATATTGGGGTCTTATGAAGCAAAACTATCAGTCTGTGTAAGAAAATTAACATTATTTTCAACATTACCTGTAATCCATAGCCTCTGGCAAAACGTCTGGAGTGATGTCCTATTCCTGAACAAATCATTCTTTTGAACCTGTTCTTTTTAGTGAACTGAGTCAACAAGTTCACCAAATCGGACTGAACCATATGAAACAGTTTGCGACTTGAGCAGCACAGATCTGCGAATTACTGAATCAAAACTCACTTTAGGACAAGCCTGACAGTCACTGTGACTTGAAATGAGCCAGAATCCCGGCGTATAAGATCCAATGATGCTGGGTTTGCCAACTCATTCAGCGTTCTAGTTACACAGAACTGAGGAAACTAGGTCTGACTAGGACCAAAGACCGATGAGCTGGTGATATGTGCATGTGTGAACAGAGCACTTTTATGAAGGAGTGAAATAAACATATTTTTTTTGTTTTGTTTTCTCATGGGTTTATGTAAAAAGCGAGCTGATTAAAGCCCCGTTCACACCAAGAACGATAACTTTAAAGATAACGTTATTAGCATCCACACCAGCGAACGATATCGTCTGCTGCTTTAAATTCCCAAGCTTGTTATAGCAGGATTGATTCTGATTGGCTGTAAATGTTTTTATCGTTCATCAGCTGAAAAAAATAATTCTGAAAGTTTTTCCAACTATTTAGTTTCTCTGTGCCTTTATCGTTATAGTTGTGGTGTGGACTCTGCTATTCTTTAATATTGAGAAAGATTTTTAGAACTATATCTTTATCGTTATCTTTATAGTTATCATGCTTGGTGTGAGCAGGCCAAATAAGACTATCTTATTTACTTGATATGCTTTTGTACATGTAAAACATCTGTGTTTCACATTATCATTGGGTGCTTTAACAATATAATTGCGTATACATTACGTCATTGCATAACTACAGAAACGAACTGGTGAATCAATTATTTGAACCAGTTCATTGAAACAAGCCAGTTCGAGGAAAATAATTAGACTTTCCCATTTGTGTGGGCTATGGATTACAGAAAACAATGTTGTAAGTAATATTCAGTTTCTTGCACAGCCCTGTTGTTTTGCTTCATTATGAGACCTCAATATAGTGCAAGGAGTCACAAGTATTAATTTTGTGTTCTCTGAGATCCTTTTTTTTACTCTTAAAGTGACGGTAGCTGCTGACTTGCATTTTATGAATCACCGAAGACCATGATTTCAGGTAAAAATCTTCTTTACTGTTCTTCTACAGAAAAAAAAAAAAAAACATATCGAATGGCCTGAGGGTAAATAAACAGCAAATTTTTATTTGCTTTTCGTTTTTCTTTTAATTTCAAAATGTATAAGTAATAACCTAAATATTTGTAAACAATTTTTATAAAAATTTTAATTTAAAACAAAATAAAATGTAATTAAATTAAAAACTGGACAACATGTCTTCCAGCAAAATGCTTCCTTGCGACTACTGAGAATGTGTCTTCGAGTGTGAAAATGAAGGTTGTACTGTACCTACGAAAAGATGTGAGCCATAATTAAAGCCCACATACCGAAGACATTCTCCTCTGTGGGATTCACAGCTGGAGTAGTGCAGGCTCCCACTTAGCAAAGAAGATTGAATTTAGCCTACATCTCTGCATGAGAGCACATCTGATTTATCAGCAACAGCAAAATGCTACATATGTAGAAACCTTTATAAAGATATTCACTTCAGTTACTCAGAGCCCTGTGCAATGGCTCTAAAAACAAACAAACAAAAAACAAGACCAAGACCAAGAAAATGAGAGTAATTGTTTCCTGAACCAATTAGGCAGAAAAAATGTCAATGCGTTTTAGTGCTTGTTAATGAGCAGGGGGTATAGAGTCATGCACTGGGTATGTTTACCTTGCACAAAGTCCCACGGTATTCATTAGAGGTCACACGAATATTAGGCTGATGTTGCTTAGCAATAGAGAGACACAATGGCTGTTTCTATTCAGAAGTTTTGCTGATGTGATGCCAAGGCTAACAAGTAACAACACCCACGTCTCGATTTTCTGTCGCCCCCTCCCCTGTTCCCCTTCATTACGAGCTCTGAAATCAGACGAGAAATCCGCGTCTACTATAATCCGCACTTTAAAATTAAGCATCAGTTCAGACAGCAACTGGAGCTAATGTCAACTTAATTCCCCCTGACATGTGATTCTGCCTCTAGTGTGAACATTTATGGAAAAAACAATAATGTGCTCGTAGGAGCATGTGATCTGCAGCCTGAGCACCTGAATAATGGCGAGTCGGGCCGTGAGGGTGCCATAACGCGGCAAGCCCTCGTCTCAGGCACCTGGTCATTAGAGGGGGGAAAGCCCAGAGGAACTTGTTAAAGGAGGAAGGGAAATAGTGGTAAATAAGGTTAATTGGGGTGATCTGTCAGAATGGGGACGATGCGTTCACTGACACGACACCAGCCATAACACGACTCCCTCCGTCGCTGTTCATTAGGGTTATAGAGGGAAGAGAGAAAGCAGAAAGAGGCGGCGAGAGAGCAAATTGACACTTATTGCAGGCAGTGTGGGAAACAGTGACAGAATAAAAGGACAACAGAGAGACTAGGAGAAAGAACAGAGTATTGGAAAACCCGTGAGTGGCAAAGAGAGAGAGAGTGTGTAGAATGACAGAGAGGAAGTGGAATATCAGAGGGAAAATTAGTGAAAGGAAATTGCTTCCAGATACAACATGCTCTACAACAATACAATGTCTGCCGGTGTTTGTGCACTTGTTTAAAGGGGCCATATCATGAGGAATCAAGTTTTCCTTGATCTTCTGACATAAAAGCGTTCAACGTGCTGTGAACTCAAAACCTCCTCCAGTCCTCAGTCTCCTGTTGAAACTGAGCTCATCTCACAATTCTTGGGTTTCTGATAAATGGTGGTCCATAAAGGCTGAGCAGTCTCACAAATTAGTGTAACAAAAAATAATAAAATTAACTGTTGGTTTTAACAATTTAATTACTAATTTTCTAAAAACAGATGCTAATATATATGTATGTATGTATATATATATATATATATATCTATATATATATATATATATATATATATATATATATATGAAGAGTTCATTTGCAAAAACCGATAACTGAACTTTAAAAGACTTTGAATCAAATCAATCAAACTGCAGTTGGGTTGTTTTGATTAAGTACTAATTACTTAAACAAATACAGGTAATTTACATTGAAAGTTCATTGAAAGTATGTTTTTTTTATATATTAAATATGTGTTTTATAGCAAAAACTCCAACAGTCGTTTTTTGGCAAAAGCAGATAACTCCCCAGGTGAAAAAGAAATATATTTAAATTGTGCTTTTTCAGACACACTTACTATATTTAAATTATACTATACTAAGTGCATGTTAAATGTATTATTTTGAAACAACTTCAAGATATGCTTAAATTTTAATCTATTTGTAATATATTTAATATATTGAAATTGTGTTAAATTGGAACCACTTTAAATATTTAGTGCAATTTAAGTGTATTTCCTAAAATACATTTAAAATGTCCTTTTAATACTTCATGAACTACAGTTAAGAGTATATTTGAAGCATCAGTTTAATGTACTTCAAATACATTTCAATTGTATTTCAGCTCATTGGAAATGCATTAGCATTACACTACTAGTATATTATAAAGCTGCTTTTTTCAGTATATACACACACGTACACACTTTGATATCTAGAAAACTTTAATGTATTATATATTATTGCGTACATTACAAATATTCATAAAGTACACTAAAAAAGGAGAGCAGCATACATACTTTGGTGAAAAATAATACAAAACATACTATTAAATGTATTAAAAATGCACTTGAAATACAAGTATGTTTATAGTATATTTGTATTACTACAAACATACTCAAGTACATTTTAATACATTATAAAAAAACATACATAAAACAAGACTGAAATGCTATGCCAGAGCTATCTTTTCCATTTGTAGAACATTTCAGTTATACCGGCCTTACTTAAAAGTACAGCATTTTACATCAATGAATAAATAAAAATTACAATGCAATTTTCTGAAGAAAAAAAATACATAAAAAAGACTGAAAAACAAAGTGCATAAGTGAATAGCTGTGTGTGTGCAAAGGCTGACGATGATGAAGTTCAAGCAACAGAATAGGGAGGGATGGAGGTGGACAAGGAGATGGTGTAGGGATGGTGAGAGGCAAAAGTGCGGGAATGATGGCAGGATGTGGCGAAGGGATGGTGATGGGAGGATGACGATGATGCCCTGTAGATGTAGATGGTGTTTGGCACATGGCACAGACCCAGAGCATCCCAGTGCTGACAACACACGGCGGAATCGAGGGAGC
>NW_015505220.1:2222452-2228360 GCF_001515645.1 Sinocyclocheilus grahami | reverse complement strand
ATGATGGCAGGATGTGGCGAAGGGATGGTGATGGGAGGATGACGATGATGCCCTGTAGATGTAGATGGTGTGGCTGCCAACATCTGGGGGCCGACTGATGGAGACAAGAGCTGGTGGATCCGAAGGCGCAGATGGAGGGTTGATGGAGCTGTGTGTCATCACAGGTTCCGGAGACCTGGGCACAGCCTAGTCATCCTGACTCCTGGCATACAATATTTTGCACCAGAGCCTTACAGCTTTAGAAAAAAACAAAACAGAAACAAAATTAAATAACATATTTTTACATGAATGACTGAAAGCAAGCACAAATTAGCCAGCTGGAATGGACACATTGCTAACGTTTTTCTTCCAAGATTGACCAAATCACCCTCCATTAGGCCTGATTCAAAAATTTCTATAACAGAGGTGATACAACATGAAAATATACTTACTATTCCTTTGCTTGTCTCTGCACTCAGATTTCAGTTTGTCTTCTATAGCAGCTGATCTTAAAAACAACAAATGTTAATATTTCACACACACACAAAAAAAGCAAATTATGTTTGATGATTTGTTTTCTTTTTAAGAATGACAGTACGCTGAGAACAATGTACCTGGTCGGTAATATAGTCAAAAACATTCCCAGCCTTCCCAGTTTGAGATGTACTCTATGCTCTCATATAAGCAACCCTTCTTACAATTTAATCTTTGTTCTTATCTGTAATGAGAAATATATATTAGAAAATAAAGGCGATAAGGTTGTCAAGCTTGAACAAATATAAACACCAATCAACGAACACTACCACAGTTGGCTAATCAGCTCAAGACAAAGTAATTGAATGTTCATAATCATGGTTTTTCAAAGATCATTAACCTCATTACAATGAAGCCAAATTGTTCAGGAAATCAGAAATAAATAAATACACAACTTCATTTTGCAAATAAAAGAATGCTAATGTTTTACATGTTATAATGACTAATTTTATTTATTTTATTTTTTCTGCCAATGCATGTGTCAAAAACACGACTGGCACAGACAAATAACGTTAATTAAATCTTACCTGAAGTCACAGTGAGGTTCCAAAAGCCAGACGCCATACACGCTTGCAGAAGCTGGTATAAGAACATATACCATAAATAAGAACATACCGCTACATTTTCTAATTCATTTCATAGTTCCCCCAAAACAATTTGAATTCTGTCATCACTCACCCTTAAGATGCTCCAAACCATCTAAGACTTTCGTTCATCTTCAAAAGAAAAGTGGAGATATTTTAATACAAATCTGAGATATTTATGTCCCTCCGATGAAAGAAGATTCACCAAAGATGTTCACGTTTCAAAAAGTTAAAATCGCAAAAAAACATCGCCAAAGTAATCCATATGAATTGCGTGGTTTCCTCCAAGTGCCCTCAAGAGACACGATCGGTGACCACTCTATATAATACTGCTTAAATTTAGACTTATATTCACATTCAAGAGACATTTGCACGCACATCATATTTTATATACGAAGCTCTCTGGGGTGAGCTCATTATCATACGAACCAATCAGAGCCGTTCAATGGCTCTGGAACCAATCAGGTTTAGTCAGTGAACGTAGATGATGAACATAGATCAGTGGGCAAGATGAGAACTTAGAAATGGTCTGTCCAAGCAGTTGCTATATTTGTCCCTAAACTTTTGAAAAAAGTCTCAAAAGGGGCGGGGAATCACTAAATCTAGCTACAAAGTAGCTAAATTGGCAACACTGCTTGTCACCTGACCTGAATACAGCGCGCTGATTCGCTAAAATGGATTTATCGGCTTCTGTTCAAAAACAAGAAGGGCGCTTGTCGGCTTCTGCAGTAAAACGTGAACTCGCGATGCCTTGGAAGTGGACAAAACCAGCTTTTTTGACAAAAATGTGTTTAGGGTTCAGATCGCGCAATATGTGGAGAACAATGCAGGCAATCAGCTCTTTTTTTTTTTTTGAAAGTGGCAGTTTATGGGATTTTGCAAATTAACTCTTCACACACACACACACACACACACACATATATATATATATATATATATATATATATATATAGGACTGGGGAGTAATGAAATACATGTAATGGCGTTACGTAAAATACAAAATATGAGTAAATTAGTATAGTTACATTTTAAATAAGTGGTAATCAAATTACAGTTAGTAATTCGTAATTAGTAATTCAAAGTGATTACTTTGAATTTGAATGTAATTTCTTAATTTAATATTTAATTTTGGGGATTTTAACCAGTTTAACCAACTGATTCTCCGTTGAAAAAAAAAAAAAACTCCATGCAACAGCCTGTTCATTTAGCAACTCATAGTGAGTGCATATGCTCATCATCACGACACAAAAATGGACGACACAACAGAAAGCCATTCGCGTAATGCATTTCTCTCGTGGAAATATAAAGACTATTTTTCTTATAAATCTGAAAAAGGACGTATCATCTCAGCGCAATGCAATGCCTACCTGCAACAAAACATCTATCAGCATCGAAGGATTCAACATCTAATCTGAAAAAGCATCTTGAGGGAAGTTGTTCTTGAATTTTGAAAAATGTTATCCAGTAACTCGTTTTTCTATTTTCTCATATTTTGAGTGTTGAATGGTTATCATTACGTTGAATATTTCTAAGAATTTAATTGAAAAATGACAACGAATTATCCTAGAATTCACACTTTGCATTCAGTTAACAGATCCATATGAATCATGCATGAAATAAAAGTTTATTAAGTCAAACGATAGCTTTGTGTGCTTTACAGATGAACTTGAAGTCTTTATTCAGTCGAAATGTTCAATAATAGTTTATTTTTGGCGCGGTAATGCAAGTTCATGATCCGATTCGTGAACAGATTGATTCTTTTGATTCAATCTTTTAAATGAATCATTTATTGAATGGTTCACATTAAACAGGATAGATCTGGGGGGGGTGTTTCCCAAAAGCATCATTAGCAAACTGTGTTTGTTAAATTACATTGAATATAACGACATTTAATTACTTGCGAGCGTAGTTGCTTTGGGAAACGAGCCCTGTCAATTTTGACTCAGCGATTCTTTTGTGCCGATCGCTTCTCCATAGAGAGGATTATCAGTGAAGTAATCACTTAAAGTTTGGTCCATTCATTAAACAAATCTATTGTATAACTTGGAGAACTGTGCCAGTTGTTTTGGCTGCTTTTATGATATGTTTGGTGTATTTGGATTTGTTTTGAAGCTTGTAATGCAGTATGAAACAGCACAGAATCCCATTCATTCTATTCAAATTGAATTTATATTGATTTATTTGACAAATGTTGTGGAAAACTGATGTTGTTAAAAAATAAAATGCAAGGAAAACATTTAAGATGTCACTTTTATTTATAGTTGGAAAACATAAAAACAAGACATTAATATATTCCTTTGTGTATAACTTCAGTATTTCAAAGTATTCTAAAGTATTTAAATTAAGTTACTAAAGCAGTTAGTGAGTAATCTAATGACATACATTACTGATTACTTTTTAAAGCATGCATTTTGTAATATGAAATACATTTTAAAAGTAACCTTCCCAGCCCTGTATATATATATATATATATATATATATATATATATATTATTTAAGATAAAACAAAGGTAATTTTTGGAACAGCCATTACATCAGATGTGTGTATATGATGTCTGAAAATGTTGCATTGTTTTGATGCAGAGCTACAGAGAAAGAAGTCTGATGAAGGAGGAAGGGCTGGGTGTATAATTACAGTGTCACCAGATCATTCATATCCATACTCATTAACTTCACAGAGCTTCCGGTCCACACCCCAGACCCCACTCACCGTTTGTCATCAAACCGGAGTCAAATCACATGAGCTGCTCTCCTGGTGCAACAAAATCAGTGAGTTAAAGCACTCAGAAGAAAGAGGCCCAGTGTTAATGAGAACGATAAGACAATCACTTCCGCTGCCGGCTCATTAGCTGAGACTGAAACGGGAGAAAGAGATGATAAGAGGAGCAAGGGAGGAGGAGGAGACGGTTAAATATGTATGACATCACTGTTTCTCCTAGCACATGCTCAATTAACAAACCACTTCTCTTTTTTTTCCCCAACCACATCAACAGCAGGGAGGGGATTGTAAAAATACTTAATTGGTGAGTGGAAACTAATTATATTACCGTATCTTTCATATCTGTCTGACGTCAGGAAAAGTGCACTCCAGGAACTGCTAAGGCTGAACTGCAGCATAATTTCCCATCGAATTAAAAAGTGATGTGTGCAATTGAAAAACTGTTGAAAAACTTTCTTCTCTTAGTTTAATATGCAGACACAACTGTAAGTAAGCTATTTGCAAGCTGATTTTCCTGAAAAGTGTAAATACTGTGGCTCTATCAACATTTGCTCAGTTGAGCATCTTGCAGCGTTGAATGAAAACTCAATGGTATGAGTTTGTCTTTTAAGTTCAAGAAACAGGTTTGTATGGCGTTATTTTAATGACAAATTTCGAGAGTGCACGAAAGCATATTAATATAATGCGCAAGCACGAACCTCCCCGCTCGGATTTCCTTTGCTCTCACACAAAACCGGACACTCAGATACACGCTGCTCTCGCCCAGAGAGTGTGCGCACTTAAAACGTGTCTATCCTCTCACTCAAACTGTCCTGTGCACTCGCAAATCTCTCTGTGCTCATGCGCTAGATATTAATTATTTTCACACCTGAATTAAACGTTGTCAAAAGTTATCATTATGCACTTTTAAAAAGTATCTCAAAACAGGTTTGTTCACTAAAGGCCTTTCCTTGTTTTAACCAGCCTGGTCTCATGTTTATACGTAGGTATTAATACGTAACATTTACAAGCACAAAACGTAACTCACTTTTGTAAGTTTTTAGTCATGCTAAAACGTACAATTTAGACGTATTTTAACGTTTAAAACGTACAAATCGCTACATATTTTTAGCTAAAAAACTTTAAAATATTTACGTATCTTTTATATTATTTGGAGATATTCATATCAATGCATTTTTTTTCAATGCACTCTCGACATTTGTCATTAAAATAACGCCATAGGTTTGGAACAATATGAGGGTGAGTAAACGATGACAATTTATGGGTCAACTATCCCTTTAATAATATAGGCTAATGTCAATTTCTACATATATGCACTACTTTTCAAAAGTTTGAGGTTGGTAACATTTTTCTGCATTTAACAGCATTTAATTTAATTTTTAGTAACAATGCAAATCTTTACTGTCACTTTTAATCAATTTAATGCATATTTTCTGAATAAATGTATTAATAGAAAAATAAAACAGGAAATATTATTGTTGATTGCTAAGGCAATAATCTCGAATTAAACTGCAATACAGACATGATTGATACTTCAAATTATTAGACTTGCATTGAAGAAGGGATCTGAGTCATATGTACAAACCAGAATATTCAGAAGCAGTACATAATCCACGCCAAACTACCATAACACCACATGCTCAACTGAAACTGTAAAAAGTCTAGTTTAACCTACTAAATTTGCTTGACTACAAACACTCTTGTCAAACTCATGAATGTATTTAATAGATTTATGGAATTATTCTTTGCAATACCTTGTTATAATATCTGAGTATGGTCCTATTGGGAAGTTTATACTCAATATTAATTTTATTTTCAATATTAAGTTGCATTTCAGCTTTGGTCCTCATTAGCTGGTTTTGAAATAACCACCTCTGCCCTCAAAATCCTCACCTTTGTCCTTTCAATTCTCTGTACTGTATCTTTTCACTTGGATGTTTAAATTACTCAAGGCCCTAGCATTTATTTAATGAGCAATTCATCAACTGTACATACGACCTCATTATGAGTAACAGATTTGACAATGTTTAGTTTCTTTTTTGATTAGGATGCATGCACTCCCTGAACCTACTTAGTACCTATATATATATAT
>NW_015505220.1:2202723-2222411 GCF_001515645.1 Sinocyclocheilus grahami | reverse complement strand
ATATATATATATATATATATATATATATATATATATATATATATATATAATATTAATATTTATTTCTTATTAACAATTTTGAAAACATTTTTTTTTTGCGTGGAAACTGACACTACCATCCATTTCAATGTTATAAAAGATTTCAATTTCAAATGAACGCAGTTTCAACAAATAATCCTGGAAAAAATAAACCGTATCATGGTTTCCACAAAAATATTAAGCATCCCAAAACTGATAATAGCTGAGCAGAAATTCTGAATGAATGAATGATCGATCATGTGACTGGAATAATGGGTGCTGAAAATTCAGTTTTACATCACAGGAATAAAATACATATATAAAATAGATTAAAATCTATTATAATAATATTTTTAGAATATTTCACTTTTTTAATCAAATAAATGCAGTTTTGCATTAGAGACTTCTTTCAAAAATATGTTACAAACTTAATTATTCAAAATGTTCGACCGCTTTATATATAGGCTACATATAAAATGCCCAGTTTAAAAGGTCAATGTAAAATCACTTGCAGCTGAACCAGAGCGGGCAGCTAATTTCCATGACTCATTTAATTTGCCCTCATTTACTTTTGCGCCTTACTGTAAAAATAATACATAACATGAGAAGCCATAGAAACGCTCAGGCCATTTAGCAGGCTGTTCAAAAGAAACCAAAGCAATCACTGTTCTTAAACCTTTTAAGCACACTCAGCAAATGAGATTAGGCAGTGCATCGTCCCGCCGTGGCAGGTTTCTTAATGAAACAGGCCCAACATGACTGTGCATGTGTCCCATCAGTTTGCAATCCTCACCTCTAGCGTTGCCATCTGTGGCACCGTTTATGAGATGCTATCTGATCGGACTGGCAAGTCTATCACAGCTCGGCTGCTTGTGTTAAGCGAGATGGCTGCACCATTACACGGCTCTAATCTCTCGGCCATGCTCTCCAGTTATCCGATCAGACGATGAGGCCATTTCCTTCTCCACCCACAGATCTAATTATGGGATGTTTGGCCCGTTTCAGACCTGTCTGCGCATGAGCCCCAACAATCTTAGCCTGGGGGCATGCTGATATCGGTCTATCGTGTGTCACTTTCCTCATCCGATGGTGCATTAGTGTCAGCTTTGCTGAGATACGGCCCTGATGATTGGATGTTGAGTACTCACAACTCTACAGTTTCTGAACTCGCCGACTTACAATAACCTGATCGTGGGAGGCAGAACGTGCCTATAAATATACAGTGGACTGTGGTAATGATATTGTTTAGCTGTCATTGCGCAGTCAAAAGAGTACGAAAGAAAGATTATATGGATGCTTAAAATATACAGTAACTGAACAACCTTTGTGTGGAGCCCAATGTCAATCAAAGATGTACTGATTTGTGTACTTGTGTATAACAATGCTGGAGAAACTACTTGGAAACTGTAGAAAGCCACAAGCAACTTTTACATTTAAAGACAAAGTAGTTAGCACCGAAATCTTTTTTTTACAATTTCTTTATAGTTTCTATTAAGAAGTCAAAGCAATCCAACACAAAAACAGTGAGTATTTGAATTCAGCTGACGGCAAATTCAACAAATTCAGTAGGCGTACTATAAACAAATTTACAGTAACAAAAACAAACAAACAAAAAACATTCTAGTCTAAACAAACTTGCGCTAATAAATAATTACAACTAGAAAACAAGTTAGTGTAAACTTTTTTTATTTAATACATTTTATTTAAAACATTTTATATAATAAACAACTTGTAAAACAAGAAATCAGAAAGATTCTCACTAAAAGTAATTAAATTATAAAACGTGCTAAAGTAGACACAAATACAAATACAAAAACTAGAAAACATGCTAATGTAAACATACATTTTTACTAAAACATCTAATAAAACTATAAAAAACATACAAGTGTAAATAAAACAGTGTAAATAAAATTACTAAATAAAACAACTAATAAAACCATAAAACAAGGCAATTTTAACAAAATTGGCACTAATATAAATGTAAAATATAAATTAAAAAAACTAATAAAACTCGAAAACATGCTATGGTAACAGTAAAAAACAACTGAAGAACTAGAAGACATGTTTATGTAAACAAAATGTAGACTAATAAAACTAGAAAACACGCATGTATAAATAAAATTACTAAATATAAATAACGAATAAAACTAGAAACCGTACTAATGTAAACAAATTTACACTAAACAACTAATAAAACTAGAAAACATGCTTATGTAAACAAGAATGTACACTAACAAACATCTACAACTAGAAAACATGCAAGTATAAATACAATTACTAAATAAAAACAACTAATAAAACTAGAAAACATGTAACGTAAACATTTTGTTTTAAACAATAATAGAACTGGAAAAATGCTATTAAATGCACAGAAAACAGCTAATAAAACTAGAAAAAAGTAAACAAATGTACACTAATAAACAACCAATACAATGTGCTAAATATCTCGCTACATACAAGATAAATGCACCTCGGGGACATTTAAGGAGGGCCTCCAATGAATCGTCAAATCATTTTAGTGAATCGGTTCATTAAAATAAACCAGTATATCAACTCTACGAAAGAAAAACAAAACTGCATTCTAAAAAGCATTTTACAAGTTATGTCATTACTCACTGAAGAAGAAAAAAAGTTAAGGGAAGGCCAGGAAAGGCTTTACTATTTTGAAAAATGGTAACACTTTATTTTATTGGTTCTTTATTACTTATAAAGCACCTATTGATGCTTTATTCTGCATGACCATATATTAGATCCCTTAATCCTACCCAATACCTAAGGTTATTGTAACAACTACCTTACTAACTATTAATAAGCAGCAAATTAGGAGTTTATTGAGGCAAAAGTCATTGTTAATAGTTAGAAAAATAATGAGAATTGTTCTCCAAACTAAAGTGTGACCAAAATGACTGTCATGCTACTATGTAGCTGAGTTGAGGTTATTTAGTTTCTTCAAAACACTTTCTTTATATGGCATTTTAATTAAAACAAACTTTGCATAATGACACACTGAAGTTGGGGAATCAATGTAAAATGCATCCCAGAACCTGGGATCCTTTCCCAGTGCATAATGTTGCATAATGCAACAGTTCATAAGCTAAATTAAACAAATAAATCAACAGAAAAACAAATCATGCCTATTCAAGCTTATGAAAAGAGGTGGATGAGTGGCTGTAAAAGAGAGATAAGAGCTTGAGGATGGGCTGACTTAAATTAGCTGATATTGTTCATTCAACAGACATTTCCAATTAAAGCTTTTGTTGAGAGGATTGTGGAAAATATCAAGAGTCCATGATTTTAAGACTTGATTTGAACAAGAGTGTTTGTGGAATTCCCAACATATATAAAGATGAGAACACACAATACAATTTAATTAAGAAGCATAATACATTTAGCAAAGTAATGCTATAGTATTTGCTAGCTTCCATATGCATGGCTGATTTAGAAAAGGTCATTTAGGATGTAAAAACAGAGTTTTGCCACTATAAATGTCAAGTATTGTTCCCTTATGTATATAACTTATTCCTAATTTTACATCTTAAAAAGTTACAAAGCATGCCTAAATTGACCCATGTTACTTGGGACACACTTTGGACACATGCTAAAAACTATATTCCCTTTTATCCATTTACTTATTTAATTAGCCCAATCCCTATCGTAAAGACATTTAATCCCTACAAATCGAAACAGTGCATTGTTTTGATGTACTTGACACCTTGGTTTACTTTGAAAGTGTCGAATAGGTCACAATCAGTAAAAACAGGTTGACCAAAGCCTATTGATCCAAGACACCTCTTCAAAGTAATCCTCCAATTCTGATTCCATCTGAACATCCAAGATTCATGAGTATAAAACGTCTCAAGATACAAGGACTTAGTGTACCGCTCTATATGGTGGGGGGTTAGGCTAATAATGTGTTCGTATAAATGCATACATATGCTGGGAAAGCTGACATGTTGCAGTTATGACTTACTTGCGTTTCAAAGCGATGACACTGTCAATCAAAAAGATGGATTTGAAAAAAAAACAGTCATGGTGTTGTCAAACACAACAACTCTTTGAGGGATTGTCTTTGAAGCCAGATCATGGCCGGTTCTCTGATATTTGTTGCTGTTGTAGCTTGGAAAGCTTTTCTCTTGACATTCAGTAATACCCTTGAAATGTCTTTCAGTACCGATGGGAAACAGTGATGAAATTTCCAACTTTGGTCTAAAGAATTTAAAAGTTTTACATTATTCTAAACAGCACCATGACCTTGTCATACACATAACTTTGAATCGTCAGCTGCGGACACACTTGAACATGTTACAAATAGGAACATCACATCAACATGTTCCATAGCAGCACGAGTGTAATGGTCATTTCAAAAGCAAAACTCAACAGACTACGGCATGAGTCACTATTCTAGATACAAAATAGAGCCTGAACAAAAGGAGATTTCAGTAAAAGGATAGCCTCAACCCTTTAAAAAATATTGACTGTCAACGTCAAACGCTGTATTTTTTATTTTGTTTTTCAAAGTTGTGAATAAATCAATGATTACTGGAGTACGTTTTACAAGAAAATACTATTTCAGTCTTTCTACTTCAACATGTCATGTTTAATTCAGCGCATTACTTGTATATAAATAAATTAACAAATTAATGATCAAACAGATAAATAAAGTGTTATCTATCTATATATCTATCTATCTATCTACCTACCTACCTACCTACCTACCTACCAACCAACCAACCAAACAAACAAACAAAATTAAGAACATGTCGGAATTCAGTTTTAAAAACTGATTTATATGTTATAACAATTATGATCATCAAATATAATTTACAAAATATATTCAGAATGGAGACAGAGCTAATATATATATTGTATTTGTTCTAATCTTCTACAATAATTGTATTATGTATTTGATGTTAAGAGCTTCATCTCATGTTCATTAAATAATATGCTGAGAAAATTCATTATTATTATGCAGAGATGATGTCAGTCCTGTGTCTTGTGTTTTCCTCCCCCACGTGCTCCATGTTCATTTTATGTCCATGTTTGCTTTCCTTCCTGTTCCTGTCCTGATTATGTAATTTGTTTCCAGGTGTTCCTTGTATAGCTCTATTGATCCCTGGTGTGTCCCATTAGTTCCCTTATTACTTAAGCCCTGTGTTGTTTCCAGTCTGGTGTCCGGTATTGTTCGTCGATCTCCCACTACGTGTGTGTTCCATGTTCCTTGTGGTTACAGATAATAAAGATTGTGTTTATGGTAATTCTCCTGCGTGCTCCTAGTTCCTCGGTCCAACACAGTAGCGCAGCGTGACAGATGATTAATTATCAGACGAGAAACATGATACATAAATCACTCATGAAACATTCCAAATTGCCAGTTGGTAAACCAAAAAAACAATAGTAACAATCAACTATCATTTTACGTAGATTAACAACCATTTCTGACATCACATCACATAATCAACAACAACAGTGTAAACAACACAATTACACAATGCGACTATATTGATTATTTATGCCAGAGTGCATGCTGGGAAGAGAGTGATATGTTTAGGCAGGCTTTTCAATTTCAAATGTGCTTATTTGCATTGTGCTGGGTTCACTCAGTCTCTTCATCAGAAATTAGTCAAACAGAATGATTATACCCTTAACAGCATAATTGAGTACATTTTTTTCCAGACATTTTTTTAAATTATGTCAAATTAGGGTAAAACATAGCACCCAGCCAAAATATAAATTTTAAAAGTGGGTATCTGATGTGTTTAAAGGGTACCTGTTATGCAAAATCCACTTTTACAGGATGTTTGGGCATAAATGTGTGTTGGCCGTGTGTGAACACAACCACCCTACAATGATAAAAATCCACCCACTCCTCATTTTTTAATCCCTTTTAAACCAAATCAGTCTCACTAGGCCTGCCGTTTTGATTTTCATGCAGTGTGACATCACATTGTATAGGGCCGGGCTACGGGGGTTGATTGACAGCCCTGCATTGCTATAGTTTCCGTCCTCAGCGGTTGTACGCTGTCCTCCGTTTTCTCCGGGCTCGAGCAGCTGTAACGTCAACAATGTCTCGCAAGAAATCCCGATGCTCTGTGTTTGGATGTAAGACTGAACATAAGAACATTTTCTCCCAACATCTGAGCTGCTGAGGACGCTGTGGATTACTTTCATTTTTCAAGGTAATGCGCCTCAAAATCTACCTAAATAAGTGTATCACTCCAGACTCCATTGTGAATATCATGTCGTTATAGTGCTTAGCGTTATAAACTTATATGTGTGCGTACATTAAGTATTTTTAACTGATCAGCCGTGCTTGTGAGATTAGTTTGCACCGTTCGTAGCTCGAGATTCGTTCGGTAGCGCGGTAGCTCGATCAATTGATCCGCACCGATGACAGGTCAGCGCGGCGCGAGCTCTGTAACATTGTGCTGTATCGTCCCACTTTCAGTGCATTTGGCTTCCCATATGTATGGCTAAACACCGGTTCTCTTACTCTCAGTTATGTTGCTTCTACCGGCTGTTTATTTCAATGCATAGCAACATATCCGCGATGCCTTTTTCTGGAGACAGGTTGGGAATATGCAGCTGATTTGCATTTAAAGCGATACACTCAAAAACAGCTCTTTTTTATACACACCCCAAAAATGAAATTTTCCAGCTGTTATAATAAATTATCTGTTGGGTATTTCGGGCTGAAACTTCACAGACACATTCTGGGGACACCCAAGACCAATATTACATATTGTAAAAAGGGGCATAATAGGTGGCCTTTAAAGGAATAGTTCAATCAAAAATGAAAGTTTGCTGAAAATTTACAAAGATTTAGCATTATATCACTTGCTCACCAATGGATCCTCTGCAGTGAATGGGTGCTGTCGGAATGAGAGTCACAAACAGCTGATAAAAGCATCACAATAATCCACAAGTAATCCACACCACTCCAGTCCATCAATTAACATCTTGTGAAGTGAATAGCTGTCTGTCTGTAAGAAACAAATCCATCATCGATATGTTTTTAACTTCATGTGGAGTCGTGTGAATTACTTATTTGGATCACTGTGATGTTTTTATCAGCAGTTTGGACTCTCATTCTGACGGCACCCATTCACTGCAGAGGATCCATTGGTGAGCAAGTGATGTAATGCAAAATTTCTCCAAATCTCTTCTGATAAAGAAATAAACTCTTCAACAATTTGGATGGCCTGAGGGTGAGTACGTTTTCAGATAATTTTCATGTTTGGGTAAATTTCTCAGCCCCTGCCAGTTTCCAGAGCCACACACTCTTTGACAGCACACCAAGTCATGAAAGATTATATAAGTCATGAAGATGTGTGCGGCGTGGGATAATGTGTTCATTGTTATATTGATCAGTCTGTGCCCTGACAGTTTAAGTTAATGTCTTACAGCAGACCTCAATCTCCTTCAGCTGAGGTAATATCCTATTTAGTTCATGCTCGTCATCTCTTTCACAGGCCAGCATCTGCTATCTCGCAATAAGCTTTGAGTGATGGCCGCTCTTATAGTGGTCAGGGTTATTGACTGGTGTCTTAAGTCAATGCAGCTCCACCACGGCTTCCTACCAAACCCTCCACGTAATAGTTCACCCCAAATACATAAATAAAAACCTGTCATTATTTACTGACCCCTATGTCCTGTCAAACCCATATGACTTTCTTCTGTAGAGCACAAAAAGGAAAACATGAGGAATTGTACTGGTTGCTCTTTTCATGTAATTACAGTGAATAGGGACTGAGACTTTCAAGCTTCAAAAAGCACCATACAAGTGGTCTAGATGTCTTCTAAAGTCATACAAAAGCGCTGTATGAGAAACAGATACAAATTATAAGTGTTTAGAATGTGTCTTTGTGTGAAAGAAAGTAAGTCAAACAGGTTTGAAGCAACATGAGTCAATAATTAGCATTTTTGAGTGAACTATCCCTTTAAGAGAACCATCACATGCTCTACCTGTGATAGCTCTTGCAGGAAAGCCATTAAAAAATAAATAAATAAAGCAGTCAAAGTGTCTCTAGAATCGAGATGTTCAACTAAATCATTTTTTAATCAAGTGAGAGCACTCTTCTAATAAATGATCATGCCAGGAAGTGGATGAGAGAATGAAAGTGAGAGAGATAAAAAAAGACTGTGTGTGTGTCCTTGGGAGGATCCCTTGATGTAATTATAAATGCTCCTCATCCTTATTATGACAAGACAGATCACAAGGGTCCAACTTTTATACTCTTAATAGACAATGGAATGAAATGGTCACTTGTTCTGAAAGAGGTTTATGCAGCCCATAAATCTCGTATTTCATAACAAGTGACCATTTCATTCTGTGATGTAAATTCTTATACATGCTGTCCAGTGCTGCCAAGTTAAATTCATTTAGACTGAGCATAATACATCAACAGTGCACAGATGATTCCTGTCAGACAGCTGGAGATAAATCTGATTTCTCCAGAACACCTTTGTTTCTCATGTTCTCACAGCTTGAATTGGTTTTTATAATGTAAAAGATGATGAAGGACAGCTAGTCAATCAGTCAATCAACTAATCAATTCGCAGTTCCAAGGTGAATTTCACAAATCCGAAACAATAAATAAATAAATGTTATATAATCTAAATTATTTTATTTGCATATAACTTTTATTTTGCATTGAAGTTATGCTGTTATACACTTAAAAATGTGCATTACTTTATCTCAATTAATACTGCAATATAAAGAAGAATGAGAAGAATCATTGATAAAATTATTTTTAAAAACAAAAAAAGATCTCTTTACTGAGATAATTTTATCAATGTTTCTTCTCTATGTAGCAGCATTAATTAAGATAGAGTAAAGCATATTTTGAAGTTTATAACAGCATAAAATAAATGCAAAATGAAGTGTATGCAAATAAAAAAAGAAATATTTAGATTATATAATACATTTATTTATTTATTGTTTCGGATTTGTGAAGTTTACCTTGAAATTAGAAAAAAAAAGACATTTTTTAAAACTATAAAAGCAATTTAAAAAAGCAAAATAAGCATAAATATTTTTACTTTAAGTTTTAGACCATTCAACTGTCATGTACCTTCAAGAGAAATTTGAGGCAGTACTTGATTGACATGCAAAATGGTCAAGGTTACATGGCTGCAGGTTTTGCGGGACAGTAAAAAGAACTCATACTGACAGAACTGGGCTAAACAACTCCTGCTGAGCATTTAGAAACTCCATGTTATATAAAACAGCATTTCTGGTCAATATTTTGCCTTTAAAGGTCGAGCTAATATGAACTAACTTCTTTAAAAGCTACTAAATCTAAGATCACTTTTCATGTAATTTTTCATTGACCATATCCTATCCCATACCTAAATTTAACAACTAACTTACTATTTAATAAACAGCAAATTAAGAGTTAGTTGTAGTTAATAGTTAGTTAATAGTGAGAATTGGTCCCCAAACTAAAGTTTGACCACCTTGGAGTTTATATTAACATACAGCAGTTGGAAGAACTTCTCTCTTTGCATTCTGAGCACAGACACTGCTTTATGGGAAATAAATAAGTCACATTTCTCCTCACATGATTTGCATGCTAAATTATCAGGTTGAAACCGTTCTCTACACAAGGATGTGGCCAGGGTGAGCTTCCTCCTGCAAAACAGTCTTTAGCCATCCACAGTTGGCAAATGGAAAATACCAGCTATTTATCAAATGCTCCTCAATTATGGATGCTGGATATCTTGAACAGGGTTGCAGTAATACATTTCCAGCCAGTAAGCGGATGGGAGAAAACCAAGGAAGCACACACACTTCTCACGACAACTGCCAAAGGGCGAAAGGTTTAATCAATAGCTTACAGACCCTCTGGCCATATAGAACAAACTAATCAGGATTTATTGTATTCTCCGTAAATTATAAAAATATGACCTCTGCGTAACAGACTATTGCAAAACTATTTAAAGTTTAGTCACACTTTTTGTTAGAAATGTTCTAGAAGTGTACACATGCGGAAATTGAAGAGTACACAAAACGTTTAGGCTATTTTAATTGTAACTAGTGCTGTCAAATGATTAATCGCGATTAATCGCATCCAAAATAAAAGTTTTTGTTTACATGATACGGTGGGTACGGAAAGTATTCAGACCCCCTTAAATTTTTCACTCTCTGTTATATTGCAGCCATTTGCTAAATTCATTTAAGTTAATTTTTTTCCCCTCATTAATGTACACACAGCACCCCATATTGACAGAAAAACACAGAATTGTTGACATTTTTGCAGATTTATTAAAAAAGAAAAACTGAAATATCACATGGTCCTAAGTATTCAGACCCTTTGCTCAGTATTTAGTAGAAGCACCCTTTTGATCTAATACAGCCATGAGTCTTTTTGGGAAAGATGCAACAAGTTTTTCACACCTGGATTTGGGGATCCTCT
This sequence comes from Sinocyclocheilus grahami, assembly GCF_001515645.1. NCBI lineage: Eukaryota > Metazoa > Chordata > Actinopteri > Cypriniformes > Cyprinidae > Sinocyclocheilus > Sinocyclocheilus grahami. The sequence continues at coordinate 2,211,978 of NW_015505220.1, read as the reverse complement.
GTCATTCCTCCTTGCAGATCCTCTCCAGTTCTGTCAGGTTGGATGGTAAACATTGGTGGACAGCCATTTTTAGGTCTCTCCAGAGATGCTCAATTGGGTTTAAGTCAGGGCTCTGGCTGGGCCATTCAAGAACAGTCACAGAGTTGTTGTGAAGCCACTGTGAAGTTATCTCCTCCGTATCAAAACTTCTGCTCTCCAGCCATCCTACAACATGCCCTCTAGACCCAATCCCCTCACACCTCCTCCAAGCAATCTCTCCTTCACTTTTACCAACACTCACACACATCATCAATACATCTCAATCAGCAAAAATGTCAACAATTCTGTGTTTTTCTGTCAATATGGGGTGCTGTGTGTACATTAATGAGGAAAAAAAAAATTACTTAAATGATTTTAGCAAATGGCTGCAATATAACAAAGAGTGAAAAATGTAAGGGGGTCTGAATACTTTCCGTACCCACTGTATATGTGTGTGTACTCTGTATATTTATTATGTATATGTAAATACACACACATGCATGTATATATTTAGGAAAAAATATGTTATGTTTATATATTAAATATATTTAAATATAATATATAAATTAAAAGAAAATAAATGTATACATGTACATATTTTCAAATTATATACTGTGTATACATAATAAATGTACACAGTACACACACATATGTAAACAAAATATCATTTTAATCATTTGACAGCACTAATTGTAACACATTATCAACATACAATTTAAAATATATAAATAGAAGAACATTTTATTTTAAAACTTAGTTTAAATACACTGCCATTCAAAAGTTTGGGGTAGCAGCAAATCAGCATATTAGAATAATTTCAGAAGGACCGTGTGACACTGAAGACTGGAGTTATGATGTTGAAAATTCAGCTTTGTCATCACAGGAATGCATTACACTTTTGCAATATACTGAAATAGAAAACAGTTCCTTTAAATTGTAGTTTTATTTCATGAAATTACTGTTTTACTCTATTCTCGATTACATAAATGCAGCATAAAATACTTCTTTAAAAAAATAGTAATCCCAAACTTTTTTAACTGTAGTGCATTAAAATTTTAAATTAAAATGCATTGTGCATTTATATATTTTAAATTGTGTTAATAATTAATTGCATTAGAACATCAAATTAAATGTTTAATAATTGACATTAAATGGTAAAACATTATCTGTTACCTCAGTTAATAAATGCATAGAGTGATAGTGATTGTTGTGATGGTAGTAAAAAAAAAGATAGATAGAAAAAATAAATAAAGAATAATATTAAAAAGAATAATCAAACTGAAAATCAAGTACTTTGTTATTGTGGACTGTAAAACAGCTCCAGGTATGCATGACTGACTAAATAATTAAAAAAGGAAATGTGTAAAAGAGGCAAATGCATAATTCATCAGGACAGGAAGCACCTTATAAACTCTCTAGCTTGATTTCCTCCGTCTCACTATGTGTGAGTAATCAGAGAGGTTTTGACATGCAGATAACAGGGAATCAACTAACGCAACATGAGTCCAACTCACTAAATCACTCCTTATTATTGTACAGGAACAAAAACTTGCAGAAAAAAAGGTAGGAATAGGTGAACAGAGAGGAAAACAGGATGATTACAGGTCACATTTATGAAACTTTCTAAGACATCCCAACGTTCTTGTGACTCATTCCAATGAGTCACATCATTGAGCTAATTTATAGACTCATTTATTCAGGTATTTATTAGTTCTCCATACAAAAAGCTGTGTAAAAATGGTTGACCCTTGCTAGACTAGATTTTCTTTTCAATACCTAATAGGGCCTATAGAGCTGCTGGTACAAGGCTTGAATCAAACAGTCATGGCTGAAGGACCTGCAAATTATTCTAATTCTGTTTTGTGAGCAGGAGTTGGCTGAAATAAATTATAATGAAGGTCTGTGTGGAGGAGAGAAAAAAAATGTTTTCATAAAAGAAGTTTTGTGTAACCACAACTGCTCAAATGAATGAATGAATCTTGATATAGCCACTTTGTTTTATTTTATTTATTTTATTTTTATGGAGCATAACTGTTTCTTTTATGAAAACGTAAATAAATAAATAAATGAAGTGTTATATAAAAATGTTATCTATCTATCTAGCTATCTACACACACACACAGTATATATATATATATATATATATATATATATATATATATATATATATATATATATATATATATAATATATAGAAGCAAAAACAGTTCATACAACTAAATTAAAAATTAAAACAATAAAAAATAGGAAAATATTTTAAATCAATAAAAATAGCGAATAACAATATGTTAAATAAATAAATAAACAGCACTAGCATAATATATATAGGTAAGTTAATTAAAAATATACAGGTTTGAAACAACAAAAGTGTATGTTAAGGAATTATTCACACAAAAACCATTAGATATTCTAACATTTTGTATATTAGTGGAAACATATATTGTAGTGTAAATTTGATTCTAAACTACAAACTACATTAAATCAATTAAGATTCAAATTAATTTTCAATATTCAGGGATATGTCTCAAATCCTAGCAGGAGCATTGCTGCATGTCACGATGCACTACATCTGCATGGGGGTGCTGTGTGTACATTAATGAGGAAAAAAAATGAACTTAAATGATTTTAGCAAATGGCTGCAATATAACAAAGAGTGAAAAATTTAAGGGGGTCTGAATACTTTCCGTACCCACTGTATATATATATATATATATATATATATAATATATAGAAGCAAAAACAGTTCATACAACTAAATTAAAAATTAAAACAATAAAAAATAGGAAAATATTTTAAATCAATAAAAATAGTGAATAACAATATGTTAAATAAATAAATAAACAGCACTAGCATAATATATATAGGTAAGTTAATTAAAAATATACAGGTTTGAAACAACAAAAGTGTATGTTAAGGAATTATTCACACAAAAACCATTAGATATTCTAACATTTTGTATATTAATGGAAACATATATTGTAGTGTAAATTTGATTCTAAACTACAAACTACATTAAATCAATTAAGATTCAAATTAATTTTCAATATTCAGGGATATGTCTCAAATCCTAGCAGGAGCATTGCTGCATGTCACGATGCACTACATCTGCATGGGTTTCTTCGAAATGTCTCTCACCTCATCCCGTCTGACACAAGAGTTTGATTATTCCAATGCTGTCTTAAAGGCTTATCTCCTACACCTTCTGACTAAAAACCAACCCAGAGCCTGGTCTATCAAGCTACAAGCATGTAGACAGTCCTGAGGCGAAAAAAACAGATCAATACTGTCAAATAGGCAGCTCGGAGACTCTAGTGACAGTGAGGAAGGAGAGAGAGCAGGTGAAAGAAACCCTTCTGTTTGACAAATCAGCCTGTGAGGGTCACAATTTGGCTGGAATGGAGAGCGTTTGTGATTCACAGTGGATGCAGGACTTACCGCATGACTTCCTCCAGACAGCCCGAAGAGCTTTTGTGTTCGAAATCATCTCTGTTGACCTGAAAGGGCTCACCCCGCAGTGAATGCCGCTCTTCACACATAATGCACTCTCCCTGGGTGAAAAACAGGGCCGAGAATGCGGACATATAGCCGAGGAGCCGAGGATACCGTACATCCTTCCTCCTCTTTCATAAATCAGTGAGAGCAGCTCTCCTTGAACCCGCTGCTGAAGATCCTGACACTAAATGGCAACACCTTGCCACGAGGCACCCAAAAGATCTCGTTAGTCAGAATATTTGGCCTAACGCAAGGATTCCCTTCGACTCAACCGTACCCTTGAAACTCTCGCCGCTTAATAATGATAGCGTGGTGTTACAAACTTACGACCTCAGAATAGTTAGAGAGGAAGAGAATTATACGCGCTTGTATACGCCTGTTTAGGGACATTTTAATTTTAGAGCCACCTGAAGGCTGATGCATGCATTTGCATACATTAGGCACTTCTTTCTGGGGGAAACAGAAACACGGGATTGTTTCTATACCCAAGTGCATTATCCTAATGAAGAATGTGATGCATAAGAAGCCATTTAATTTTCTTCAAATTTGATTGTGGCCTTCGGATAAATGCGTGTTTCTTTTTTGAGCAAATGCTGATGGGTAGAACATGCGATACATGAAGATCTGCTGCGTTCATGCAGGTTTGAATCTGGTCATGTCAAATGGTCAACCTAGGTATATACCTATAGGCAGATGCATTTCATTTGGTATCTTGCTGTGCAATAACAATGCCCCGAGAGAGTTTTCCAGAAGATAATGAGTCTCTGTTAGCCAGAATGGGTGCGAACCATAAGACAACTGCAGGTGGAAATCACCCTGATTCATTATCAGTTCCGTGTGCAAAAGGAAGTTTCAGAAGTTTCTTTTTTTTCTTTTCTTTCTCTTTTTTTTTTTTTTTTGAAAAAGCTATTAAGTTAGGACAAATAAGAAAAAGAGATAATGTACAGTACTTAATAATTATACAGATCTGCTTAAAAAGAGGATATATTCTGTACAGACCTTCTCTAATATTCCCAACGCAAAGCTTCATGCCAGCAAAGGTGAAAACCAGAGGCGGACTTAACCATTAGGCAAAGGTAGGCGACCGCCTTGGGCCCCCAAAAGTCAAGGGCCCCCAAAAGCCAAGGGCCCCCTAAAATGCTTTTTATATGCGAGATGCGCATTCAGTGTGGATGCACAAGTGGTTGCTGTGGTGTTCATTACAACGACAACTGTCTGTGCGTCCGCGTTGAACGTGCTTCTTAGCAAAAGTAGGGCGATGTAGAAAATGGGGTCGGAATCCCGGAATCTATTCATACAAACGGAATTTACTGTGTAACGCGGAATGTGACGGAATGAACGGCGCAGACGCAGGTTTCGTTTGCTATTGCACGCGCGACACTCGCGGTTATCGTCTGTAGTAGCTAAATAGTATTTTTGCCATTTAATATTCACATACACTAGTCCATATCGCGGTTTGATTAAAGTGTACTGAATTGCATTTGATTTATTCATTCAATATTTGACGAATTCCGTGACATTGCTCGTTACACAGTAAACTTCTGTTGTGTAGCATTTTGAATGTACAAAAATTAAAAGGTTTGTTTAATTTTCATTGGAATAAAAGATAGATTCATGTTTTTGCCTTCATTTGATTACTAGAAAAATGAAAATACACAACACAGAATTAAAAAAAAAAGTAATTAAAATTAAAATTTCATAGGGCCCTATTATTGTATACAAATTAATGAATTAAGTTGTTTTTATGAATTCAATTAATTAGATATGTTTTTGATTAAACCATTAAAATGGAATACAGAAAAATTTAAATAAAAAAAAAAGAAAGCGCACAATTTGGACCCTGAATGTAATTTTTGTTAAACATTTAATAGGCCTAAATTGCTGTTAAATTAAAACAAGTTTCGTGATTTTAATTAATTAGACGTGTTTTTTGTTAAAATTTAATATAATCATCCAGAAAAATTAAAATGAAAAAAAAAAAAGAATCCAGAAAAATTTAAAAAGAAAAGATTAGAAAAAAAGATTTTGGAAAAAATAAAACTTGGGCTAATTTGGGAAAAATAAAACGGATTTCATAGGGCCCTGCAAATATCATGCATCTGAAGCTATAATTTTAATACTAAGCAACAGTGCATATTATATAGGGTCTATTTACATTTTTTTAAATGGCGCTCACTCGTTTTTGTGAAAGACCCAAGAAGGACCATGCACAGTCACTTTCCACACAGGCACACTTCATGTTTGGTTGAAATAATCCTTAAGCATGTAAATGTATAATTACCTTCAGTTTAATTTAAATGTGCAATTAAAATAAATAAATAAATGTATATTTTAAAGTTTAGAATTAGACGCACCACCTAGTGTCCAACCTACTCTAATACTAGCATAACCTGTTTAAATATCAACAAGGAATTTACAACATTAAAGAAATCCTTTATTTATAACATATACATGAAAAATCTAAAGATTGGACAACTTTGGGACACGGTCGTGCAGCAGGGAGCAACAGTGAAAGGAACCTCAAGGTTGTAAATGTGTGAAATTGTATAGGGCCCCATTCCTGTATTTTGCCTGGGGCCCCGCAAATCACTAAATCCGCCCCTGGCAAAAACCGTAAGCATATTAACATATGACAGAGCATATTTACATATTAAAAATCCTACTGAGTATTCAGCTTGCCCTGATGGATTGCCAAAATATTCATTTAAATATCAGAAAATTTAATTTTGAGCTTTGATGAACACAATAAGTGGACTGACAAAAAGTTACATGTTGTGTACAACGTCACCTCTTTAACCCCCAGAAATGCACTGCAGACAACCTACAGTGATTCACATGAATAAAAAAATGCCAATTTTTCAACAGAATGTACAGCTTGAACTGCCAAATGTAAAATAGCATCACGTTTAGCATGAAAACAGTTGAAAAATATTAACTGCAATATCAAAATAGCATATATATACTGTATATATATATATATATGTGTGTGTGTGTGTGTGTGTGTGTGTGTGCGTGATATACAGTTTCAACAACAAGAGGGTGAGTAGTTCAGGCTAAATAATAATAATAATAATAATAAATAAAAAAAAGTAATCAACATTTTGTAAATTCGTGGGAAAACATATTCCCACAACAACATCAAATAAATTTTTTACCAGTACTCTACATCTTATAAATATGGAAAAATGCACACGCACACATACACATACACACACAAACACAAACGCAAACGCACACGCACACGCACACACACACACACACACACACACACACACACACACACAGTAAATTGGATTTTAAACTGCAAAATGCTATAGATTCAATCAATTAAGAATCTCTCATTTGAGTATTCATTCTACCCTGATGGATTTCCAAACATAAATTGTTAATTTAAAGATCAGAGAGAGAATGAATAATCATCATTACTAAAACCACAATAAAGCTGCAAAAAGTGGACTGTAGCAAACCAACACTAATTTAAATAAATAAATAATGCATGTTTTAACCAAAATGAGCATGTTAGAATGTCAAATGTACAACAGTATTAAGTTTAGCAGCAACACATTTACAGTTTAAAACCCTTCAGGTCACTGTAAACTAAAACCATTGCTAACTTTGTATCAAGTTAAGCCATTGTCTAACTATCTAAGTGTTTGGCATACACTGTTGTTCACAATGACTCACAGATCATTCAAGCTATCTATTTTATCCCTGAGAATGACCCACGACCTTGACGTTGTTGGCGTCAAGCTCTACTAGTTTATCCACAGGCATTATAACAGCTCAAATTTTCAAGGCAGCCATGCACTTTTGCAACTTTTCCAAATTCCCAATGTTTTTAACAAGCAGTGGTTTCCTAAAAACACATTTGACAGAAGATATACTGTAATTCCTGCTCGCTAAATCTCCTCTACGAAGGCGGCCGCTGTGCTAATTTGTTTACACATCAATGTGAACGTATCCCTGTAAATAATCTATGTGAGACACAGATAGCTAGCCAGGCTAATAATATCTACACTGCTTTCATGTTCTGGCTGTAAAAACACCTGATGATCACTCCCTTTACCTGTCCGATCTGCCTCACTAAAGACATTTATCCTCATCTTCTCCACATCAGGTTTGGCTTTGCATGAAGGCTCAGCGGGGATTTGCTTTTATAGTTCAAATCTTTGTCGCTTCAGGTTTGCTGCTGCGCCTCATATCAAAATACCTTACAGATTAGACACCTTCACCTTCAAAAAAAGAAAGGAAAAAACATGTTTTCAAAGATTATACTTCACAGGAAAATATGGCAAAAAGCACAAAGGGAATTCTTAATCCAATTGCTAATGATGCGAAACAAGTGTTCCTGAGGAATAGTGTATTTTTAAATAAGACTTGCCATAGGCAGTTTACCAAACTGCCACCAGCCGATTTTTATGACAATGCAAGATATTAGCTAAGTGACTCATTCGCCCCATGATTTCTCCATGCGTATATGGCTATATGAATAATATTTAAACTATAATGTCTGTGAAGGCAGCTTAGCAGGAAACCCTTGCAGCAGCACCACCTGACCTTTTTTTGTATTATAATTTATATTTCAACACTTTCATTAGCATAGATAAGGCTTTTTTAATGCCAAACACTCAATATAATGGACTTTAAGATCCCTCAAGGGAACATGGCTGACAGGTGTGTACCGCCGTGGAGCTTCATGCTCTGGTTTCCACAACATGAACATTATATGTGACAAACATTGCATGCTGTTGATAGACATGCAGGGAAACAGGATGATTATGGGCCAGCATTTTCCCCTCCTATTAGCGCTTTAATGGAATTTCCGCAAAAGTTACTCAAAATAAAACTACTCCAGTAAAGTACAGATACTTGAAAAATGTACTTAAGTACAGTAACTAAATAAAACTACTTCGTTACTGTCCACCACTGCCTGATATTTTGATTTTTTTATTAGTTTGACAGGGAAAGCTGTGCGCAAAACAGAAACACACACACATGCGCACATATATTAATTTATCAAAAAAAAAAGACACTCCCCAGAAAAAAAGGGCACTTTCTCTTGAGGAAGAAAAAGGGCAGGTGCTCAAGCCCCCTTTTATGTCTATGTGTGCACGTGCCTGATTACAGGTAACACCCGTGTCACGCTGTATCTCCCAATCACAGGAAGTGTCTTCCATCTGCATGACCTTGAGGAGTGTGAAAGAGTCTGTTTTTCCTAGTAAATGTGTCCAAACAGGCTGGCCTTTCTCCCCTACACCTGTTCGGCTTAATATTAGCATATTTCAGTGCGGACAGAGTGTGCATGTGGAAGCAGACTGAGAGGATTAGTGAGACTGCTGAGGAAACACTCCCTTGTGCTGGTCTGCTACTGCAGAAATGAGTGATTTCGTAAAAATACTCTGTATGGGCTTAATTTCTGCAAATTGGATCCAAAATTAGAGGAAAAAATTGGTGGAGTTCAATTTATAGCTGCCAAAATACAGTCAACCAATTCTTAAAGTGTTTACATACATTTTCACCTTGCACTGTGAATGTTTACATGGTGAAAAGTGTAACTTATGCAATTATGTGCAGTCAAAAGCCAACCAAAAAGACACAGATATCGCTAAAACACTTTCTGAACTTTATAATAGTCAGTACAAAAAATAAATAAACAAACAAACTGGGGTCAGTCTGAATTATTTATTTATTTATTTATGTATTTATTTTAGTAATATCAGCAAATTTTTAAGAATTAAAAAAGAT
>NW_015505220.1:2190228-2202684 GCF_001515645.1 Sinocyclocheilus grahami | reverse complement strand
ATATACATATATATATATATATATATACATAAAAACAAATATCTATCTATCCTGTCTGCTGTTGTTGACATCATAGCTTATGCACTAGCCTGGAGCAAGGAGTTTTTATATACTAGTCAAGGGCTTGAGACTGTGTGCATTGTCATAGTGCTATCAGCCAATCAGTGATGTCAATCAGGATGTTATTTACCTGCTGCTCTGTTTATGACTTAAAAAGATCTTAAAAAATCCAACTGTTCGTCTGTAAAGCAAAGACGGCTACTGGCTAAATATTGTAGATGAGCAACCGCCATTGAAATGAATGGGAATGAACAGATGTCTCAGTGTATATGGAAATACCTGGCCTCTTTTAACAGTGCCAGACACTGAGCTTCAACATGACTTCACTTGGTTTAAGTGGAACATTTGTATTGGCTGATGCAATAACATCAACAGTTCTGAGAAACATTTCAGCAAACCCAACTACAGATTACGCTAGCGTGCTAATTACCGGTTAACATTCTCTCCGTACCAGACTTTGATGTCCGGTTTGAGAAGAGACCATCCCCATCCATAGGGTGTAATACCTTCATTTGCATACATAAATATAACCCCTTAATATGTGCACCAAGGGCTTGCAAATTATTCATCAATTATAATCTCCATTCCTTAAATGTTGCTATTATCGAAGTCATTCTCTGCAGGGGAAAGGCCACACTTTTACTTTCTCTTCAAAATTTCAAGCCATTAGAGTAGAGAGAACACTTTCCATATTCCTCTCCCAACTGATGTGAATGGTTAGGCATTTAATTAAATTTGCTGTACATAAAGTCATTAGCGAGCTTTTTGAAAAATGTTATGCTCAACTGAGTCTAATTATTACCCAGTGAAAGCTGGCTTCAAAGTTATTGTCTTTGATGATGATACACGGTCTCACATCGGCTGTTCCTTTGTGATCTTCAGGCGCCTTCTTCCTCAAATTCGCCTTCTTTTTGCCAGATTTCAAAGAAAACAGGGATGTATTTTTAGCTTCTCCGATTAGGTAAAACCGTAACCTTTCAGATCACTTGTTTTATACTCTGATCCAAGAAGCTGGGAAACTTTTCCTTCCCCTAACTTTGCATTCTTCATATCAACTTTTTGGTCAAAGGAAATCAATGCATTGGTTAAAAATAGATATTTTTGAATTAATTTGGTATAAAATAAAATAATATAAAATAAAATAATAAATGCAATACCATTCAAACGTTTTGGATAAGACTATTTATTTATTTATTTATTTGTGATCAAATTATTTATTTAAGAAATTCATACTTTTTATTATTTTATTATCAAAACTTCAAAAGTGAATCAATGCAAGTCTGATGTAAACGGAATTTTTGCAAAATTGCATAAATGAATGAATGAATGAATGAAAGAAATAAAATACTATATTATAAAATTATATATACTATATATATTATATATACTATAAAATACTATACTAAATTCATATATTTTCAATATCTGCTAATACTGAAATCAAATCTAATTTTTTTAGCCATACATACATATGTACATACATACATACATACATACATACATTTATAAATCAATAAATAATAAATACATAAATATTCACCTTAAAAGTCTGCATCTCTACAAGCTTCAAAAGACACCAAATAGTCTTCAGAACACAATTTTTTATATTTCACAATCATTGAATTAATGTTAAATATTACTTTAAACCATTAGAATAAAAAACATATTCATGCCTACAGCCAACTTCCTTTTATAAACGTTAACTGGAAAAAATATAACTCTCACAAATACACCGTAAAAAAAAAAAGTTGTAAATAAAGCAAGGATTATTGTAGTATGTTTTACAAGAAAAGTATAACTTCAGTTTCAAAAGGTTATGTTTAATTCAATTGTCACAGATCGGCCAGACTCAGTCACCTCCCAATAATCACAACGATCCCTCTCACCTGAGTTCTAAGCACCCGCACCTGTCACCAATCAACCACCTCATTACCAGCCTGCATAAAAGCACACACCTCAGACACCCTCACTGTTCGGTCTCGTTCATATGTAGAGGACTCACTGACTTTGCTACTGATTACCTTTGAATACTTCGTGCATTACTTACCGCCTGTGTTCCTCCTAGTGTCTCCCTGTCTCCTGCATCTCCTAGTTCCCGGATCGCTGAGGTGTGTGCTTTCCCCGGATACCTTCCAGCCTCACTCAAGCCAAAGACTCGGATCACTCCACTCTCCATATCCTCTGCACTCTCTCACGGACCTTTCCCTCACCCTCACTTCCTCTGGACTCAACACCAGTACTCACTGTGACCAACAATAAACACTTGTATATACTCTAACCTGTTGTGTCAAGCCTCTTCCGTAACATCAATGTGTTACTGGCCATTAATATTTGTTAAATGTACTAACAATTTCAAGGTCAAAACTGTTTCTATACACCACTTTTATTTCAGTGCACAAGAGAAATAAAACTCATGCAATAAATAAAACAGTCTATAATGCTCTAGTCTAAAAGAATCACTTATGTCCACGCGGCAGTTCCTTTCATATTTCAGTGAGCTACACGTGACAGCAAATCGTAGAAAAAATGTCAAGAGGCAGTCGTTTAATCTGTCAGCCCTCTTCCTTTAATTAGTGAGTGTGCCAGACCTCTGACAGAAAAGGGCGAGATTTCAGTAGGTAGGAGACAGAGATCAAAATCGAGTTGTTTCGAGTCAGCTAGTGGGACACAGCCTTTACTTCCTTGCAGTCATTATTTTCTCCAACGTCTAGAGATGCTGTTTTGGTGAACCCTCAAAGGTTAAACCCTGTTTCCTGATTCAAACACCATTGATCTCAATGCCTAGCTGCCTCCTCTCAGCTCAGCCCGACTCAGCAGAATCACAAGCTTTAAATGCTTTAAAGCCAAGCCCATTAAAACACAATAACTCGTTAAATGAAAGAGGTGCTTCCACTGTTTTGGGATGCAATTTAGCATAAGAAATCACTGACGAAAATTCATGTTTGCAATGTAAGGATTAGCCTGAGCACATTCTTTAAAGTATCTAATGATGCCACAGCTCAGCCGAAAGATCCATCTCTTTCCTCGGATGAAGGTTTCTAAGTCTTCCTGTGGGAAAGAGACAAGTGAACCTAGACACTAAAGGATCCATCAGCGGGCCTTCAGCTAAAAGGAAACATCGGCTAAACATAAGAGAACAACAATCGTTGCACAGGGACTCTTGTGTCTATTCTTACCGTTAAATAAAAAACATCAGACTGCAGTTCCATATGGAGTCATTTAGAGCTGCTGTTACTGCTCTCTGCACAGACAGACAGTTATGATCCGCTTACTGATATTAAAGCTGAACAATATAAATGTTATTTACTGGAATGGCAATATCATAAATTGTTAAAAAATGGGTCAAGTTACATTGCACTATAGTTTGGACATTCATTAAAGTATCTGAAATGCTGAAATGCATTTTGTCATGCTACACTGTTAAGTGTTGGAAAAGTAACTTAACTACTATCATACTACTAGTTATAGTAAGACTAATTCACCCAAAAATGAAAATTTGGAGGCCATCCAAGATATAGATGTGGATTTGGAGAACAGAGTTGGAGAAATTTAGCATTATATCACTTGCTCACCAATGGATCCTTTGCAGTGAATGCGTGCCGTCAAAATGAGAGTCCAAACAGCTGATAAAAACATCACAATAATCCACACCACTCCAGTCATCAATGAATGTATTGTGAAGTGAAAAGCTGCGTGTTTGGTAAGAAACAAATCCATCATTAAGGCGTTTTAACTTTAAACCATCACTTTTGGCCAAATTACGGTCTATAATTTATAATAATATTAACATTATGAAATATATTCAACATATTTGTTTAAAACTATCTTAGACTGTCTTCGCTTGTAAACAGTGCTTGATCTGTGCATATTTCTCTCCTGATTTGGACAAGATTTTTCACAGCAATATTGTGGATGCAGACTTTTTGTGGGTGAACTATTCCTTTAAGTTAATAGTTTGCCTTGTTTACCAATACTGTTTTTTTTCAAAAGGACTTCACATTTAAATAAACAAAAACTAAAAAATGACAATAAACAGAATCGTAACTTTGTTCAATCACAAGTCGTAATTCAATTACTCCAGTAGTTTGTCAGGAATGGTGTAAATACTGAAGTTTGGCGCTGTTAGGTGGCTTGGCTGCGAGCCAGCTATTGATCACAAATCCGGTACCAACAGAGGAAAAACTGCTGACAGCTCATGAATTCACCAAGGACATGGGTGTCCATTATTTAATCATCATTTCCTGGGGAAAGGGATCAGTTTTCCTTCTCCTAACTTCCTCTCAATAGGAACTGCCACTCCAGAATCAAAGCATAAATTGCAACTGTTCCCCTCTCCTCATTTCTGCCTTGTTGCTCTTCTTGACGTTAAAAGTGAGTCAATTCCCCTGTTTCCACCATATAAAGGTAGAAGCATTTCAGCATTAGAAACGAGACAAGTAATAGGATTTAACGGCACAAGAGAAATGTAAATAACTGAAAATTTGTTCCAGGATATTCTTAGTATGTAAGAATTAATTTTTTTTCAAAGTCAATAACTGTAACATTATAATTCTGTGTGTGAGGTATAATGAGCCCCCATGAATGCATACTATATGCATATACATTCAGTGCATTTATAATAGCTCTTATCATTAAGTGCTAGTGCTATTTTCATATCATTTTTTTACCTGCAGTGAGAAGAATTTATAACCAAAATAAATAAAGCAGTTACTGATAATCACATTCATTTCAACCCTCTTTTGAATTAAATAAATTAATTAATAAAACTGTCATTTGTTCTTTAATATCTGATTGGATCTCTTTCCCTTGATTTGGTGTTCTAATAACACCATGGGAAATAATTGCTTTTCAAATCACAAAAGGCTTATGAGACATGCATCATACATTTTGAAGAGTCTCAGGTCTTTTGTGCCACTTGCTGTTCAGTGAAGGAAAAAATACAGGAAATAAAGTGAAAAAAAGAGGAAAGCACCCTATCTGATGGACTTGGCTGAGGCATTCATGCAAGAAAAAATAAAATCTCCCAAAATGCCATAGTTCCTGCTCTCACTGTGAACCGCAGAGACCCAACAGGCTAAATGCACGGAAAGAGAAATCGAGATAAATAAACACTCCTCTCACTTTTTATTACCCCTCCATTTCTTCTCTTTATTGATCCACTGACTCGTCACACTTCAGACGAAAAAAATAAATTTTAGAACTGTATCCCCTGTTTTCATTTGTATTAGAAGTATTAATTTTAAGCTCTGCGGATATTCTAGGTTTCAAAAATGCATGAATCATTTAGGAGCAGAATTTATTTGTATTTAAATATAAATGAGAAGTTGGACTTCCACTTTTTATATGTAGCGCTGCCTATTTTTTGAAGGTCAGTTAAATATTCTACAAATTGAAGGCCTTTCATCTAATTTGACTTTTTTATGGTTTGGAACCGAAAAGATAACATTTAAATGAATATTAAGTCTGCCTGGCATAAACACAAAAATAGCTTCACATTAAGTAACACTTCAGACAAAATATTTTAAACAGCAAAACTAATAATCTAAAATGGATTTGATGACACATTAAAAAAGCCGTTTTTCAAAACTATGAAACAAAAAATCATATAAACAGTATAGCAGCATATAAGAGCATATACATTTTTACCTCTGCAGGCATAAATCAATGCTATATACTAGTTAGCTGGGGCCAACTAATCAGCTAACCAGCTAAATCTAAACCACTTGTAAGTCTGCCAACTATGTTTACTGTGCAGGTCATCACTTCTTTCTATTTCCCTTTTGGTTGGACACAACTTTTTGAAATGAAGTACATAAAGGATCTCTGCATCACTATGATTTAGCTGGTTAGCTTTCTTCAATTATTCCCTGAACTGGTCATTGAAGTGTTATTAAAACTATTACATCATCTTTAAAGACTTGCTACAGCTTTAAAGGGGTCATATGATGCGATTTCAAGTTTTCCTTTCTCTTTGGAGTGTTACAAGCTGATTGTGCATAGATAAGATCCCTGAAGTTGCAAAGACTAAGGTTTAAAAACCAAAGAGATATTCTTTATCAAAGTTAAGACTCTGCCACGCCTCCCTAAAACGGCTCGTTCTAACACGCCCCCACATATCTACCTCACTATGTGGAAATATTTCCATAATGCAGCCCAAATGTGCACGCAAAGAAAGAAGGCATGGTTTCAGTAACCGCAGTTAGTGTTGAAGCAGCATGTCAGTGAGACGCTGTGTGTTTCAGTGCAAAAGCAAAAGCAAAAGCACTTTATTTGGCCTTCCGAAAGTAGATGCATTTAGGAATCTTTAAGATTACTTACAACAGAACAGCAATGCATTTTATGGACGACTGTTTCGTGAACCTAGGAGAGGAGGTAATTCTGACAATCTGGCACTTCTGAATCAGCTACTGTTTTGTTATTAGTTTTAGTATTTGCTATTGACTGTTCAAATGCGGAATTTTGCACATCGTGTGTGTGTGTGCGCGAGCGAGAGATAGAGAGCGGTGTGTGTGTGTCTGTGCGTGCGTGCGCGCGCGCGAGAGAGCGGTGTGTGTGTGTGTGTGTGTGCACGTGCGAGAGAGAGAAAGAGAGAGGGAGACACATCACAGTGGAGTCAGCTGTCTTAACCGTGGCTTGTGTACTGCAAACACATATTCATCACTGTGTCTGTCACGAGACTCTGTTCCCCTTTCGGGCTCTGTCTTTACATTTATTTTGAAAGATGAAGCTCGCGATTATGGTAAGGGGCGTTACATTTCCGACGAGTGCTTGCGGTGTTCGGCCAATCACAATGCACTAGGTCAGCTGGCCAATCAGAGCAGACTGCGCTTGTCAGAAGGAGGGACTTTGTAGAAAACGAAACGTTTGAGAGAGGCGGGGCATAGATGACTTACAATAATGTACAGTATTTGAAAAATAATGTGTTTTTTGAACATTAAAGCATGTCAACATATTCTGTTACACCAAATACACAAAATAATGATCTTTAAAAAAGCATCATATGACCCCTTTAAACAAACTCCATTCATAGTTTCAAAAGTGTATTTCCTCTTTATCAGTCTCCCCATCCACCTAAGTAAGTCTAAGAAATACATCAGCAAGACTTCATCTAAAAGGAGCAGCGGTGGCAAAACACACCTGCTGAGAGAGCACAGGCCTTCCCCTCTGAGACCCTCCTGCAGCAGGTGAATGGGTCTATCACCTTTTATCTCTCCCACACTAAGGAACGTCAAGCTGCAGGAAACATCTTAATGTTGTTTCTGCTTACACTCACACCTGAACACACCCAGAGACAACGATTAACTTACTTCAGATCACAGTTTACTCAAGCCAAACTCAGATGATAGATTTTAATTTATTAAGATTTCAAGCAGAGATTAAAGTAACAGTTCACTAACAAAACATTCTGTCATTCCAGTTCTTTCATAGCAGATCTAACAAGTTTTAACTATATTCCAAGTGTGACAATTTTTTTTTAATGACACAAAAATCCCCTTCCCATGGACTCTCAAATCAAATATACAACCTGTCATGCAATAATCAGTGACGTGTACATGGGAAAACAATACTGAACCCAAACTTTGGAATGGTAAATGGACTTGGTGAGATTTGTTTCATCATCAACATATTTTTTGTTATAAAGAAGGATCCATGCAGAGCCCATCAGGGATATAGAGGGTATGGCATGGAGGGGGGTGTACCTGGGAAGCTGGGTACACCATTGAGCCTTCTGGAGACGTTATGGGCTTCAATCAACGAAATGTTGATGAAGCAGGGTGCCCATCTGATGACCCCAATGACATACTTTACCCTCCTTTTTAACCACTTCACACCGATTGCTACTATCAGGAGTTACAAGAGCGAAAGTAACATCAACCCATGGTCTTAAGGTACATCAAGGATGGAAGAAATGCCCGAAAACCACCAACCCAGGGCCCCGCATTGACCAGAATCTGTCAAGAAAAAGGTTAAATCAGTCAGATGAAACTCAGCGGCAGGAAGAAACCAACAGTCCGCAGAGAATCAGCACCCCAGGGAACGAGGAGGAAGCTTCAGGCAGAACCACCAGTCCAAGACAACAACCAGCCCACCCCAAAAAAGAAAACATGCAAGGACGTAAGCCGTTGGTGAAATGGCCGAAGTCTAACAGCAAAGAGTGGGAAACCATCAACACAGACTTAAGCCTTATCCTAAGTAACATCAAAGGATCAGCCGAGAAGAAGCTGGAGAAGATGGGCGACCTTATCTACAGCTACGGAGAGGAGAAATGTGGAATGAAGGAGCAAGTAAGAAAGAAAGACATGCTTCCTGCCCCCAAGTCCCGTCGGCTGCAAGAAATTCAACAACTTGTGAAAGAGAGGTGACGGCTAAGAAAGTTGTGGAGAAAGACGACAGTAGAAGAAAGGGAAGGCATTAACTTCCTTCAAGAGGACCTAAAGCACAGGCTCTCAAAACTTCGTCGAGCAGAAAGCCTACGGATGCGTCGGAAGAAGAAAGAAAAAGCCAGAACCGATTTCTACAAAGACCCTTTTTAAGTTTGTGAAAGGTATATTCACAAAGGAGAAGAGTGGATTCCTGAAAACATCAAAAGATCAGGTTGAAGAGCATTTGAGAACCATCTATACTGATGAAAAAAAAGATGAACCGATCGTTGTCCCCACTGACATCCCTCCAATATCACCACCACAACATCAGTTTGATATCAGCCCTCCTAAGCTGAGCGAGGTGAAGCAGGCAGTGAAAAAGTCAAGATCGGCATCTGCACCAGGCCCTAATGGCATACCGTATAGTGTTTATAAGAACGCTCCAGA
Source organism: Sinocyclocheilus grahami (assembly GCF_001515645.1). NCBI lineage: Eukaryota > Metazoa > Chordata > Actinopteri > Cypriniformes > Cyprinidae > Sinocyclocheilus > Sinocyclocheilus grahami. The sequence goes on along the minus strand of NW_015505220.1, from coordinate 2,193,814 downwards.
TGTTTTGAAAAGTCTGTGGAGAAGCATGAAAGTGGTATGGGACAAGCAAATCATCCCGAAAGCCTGGCAAGGGGTGTTCATCCCAAAAGAAAATAACTCAACCACCATTGAACAGTTCCGCCAGATAAATCTGCTGAACATTGAAGGCAAGATTTTTAATTTTATTTTTTTCAGTGTGTTGGCACAACAACTGACACAGTATTTAAGAAGGGAAAGATCTTCACGTCTTGTTCCTCGATCTGGCCAATGCCTATGGTTCAGTCCCTCATTTGTTTTTGTGGGCTGCTTTTGATTTCTTCCAGGTGCCGACTATAATCACAAATCTAGTGAAACACTACTTCCAGGATCTACAGTTTTGCCTAACAACATCAGGCTTCACCACAAGTTGGCAACCGCTGGAGGTAGGCATCATGGCGGGGTGCACCATCTCCCCATTGGCCTTTACGATGGCAATGGAGATTGTTATCAGAGCCTCAAAATGGGTTGTGGGAGGAGAACGACTACAATGTAATCAGAGGTTACCACCAATTCGAGCCTATATGGACGATCTAATAACACTCACAACAACTGTCCCCTGCACCAAGAGACTGCTGGAGAAACTTCATCAAAATATAACATGGGCGAGGATGAAGTTAAAGCCCAGTAAGTGCAGAAGTATCTCCATCGTGAAAGGCCAAGTCACAGACCAAAGATTTTATGTCGGCGGAACACCCATCCCAACTGTCTCAGAAATGCCACTAAAGAGCTTGGGGAGATGGTATGATGCGAAACTCAAAGACACCGAGCAGTTTGAACATCTAAAAAATGATACCAGCATGTACATGGAGAGCATTAAGACATTGTTACCAGGAAAACTCAAGTTGTGGTGCTTTCAGTTTGGCATACTCCCAAGACTCTTGTGGCTGTTAACTGTGTATGAGATCCCCATCACCAAAGTTGAAAAGTTGGAACAGCTGATAAGCATACAGCTGAAGCAGTGGCTTGGAATTCCATGTTGTTTAAGTTCCGTTGGAATTACCTATTACAGAGCTCATGGAAGAGTTCAAATGCACCAAGGCAAGGCTCGTCATGACCGTAACTGAATCCGAGGATGCAGTCATTCGATCAGCGGCCCCCCGGGTGGTAGCAGGAAGGAAGTGGACTCCATCAGAAGCTGTTCAGAGTGCAAAGTCTGCGCTTCACTTCAGAGATGTGGTTGGACAAGTACAGCATGGGAGGGCAGGGTTCGGACTCATCCCAAAAACTCCTCTGTGGCACAAAGCAACATCAGTGCAGAAGAGACAGCTAGTAGTAGAAGAAGTCAGGAGACAGGAGGAGGGTGAGCGACATGCCAAAGCCGTATCAATGGCCAAGCAGGGGAAATGGACCAACTGGGAGGACCTGGAGAAGAAAAAGCTCAGCTGGCGTGACATCTGACAGATGGATGGAGCGCGGCTGAGTTTTGTCATCAGAGCCACATACGACCTGCTACCCTCCCCTCAAAATCTGAAAGTGTGGTATGGAGAAGATTCCGCCTGTTCTCTGTGTCAAGTACCTGCATCACTAAGGCACATTCTATCAGGGTGCACTACAAGTCTCACCCAAGGGCGCTATACTTGGCGGCATAACCAAGTACTTAGAGAGCTGGCATCAATACTGGAACAGAAACTAACCACCACAAACAACCTCCCACAAACATTGGCAGGACAGGTTAACTTCACAAATTTCGTACCAGCTGGCCAACATCAAGAGAATCGTACATCACCTAAAGATGCAAGCTTCCTGCAATCAGTGCGGGATTGGAAATTGGAAGTGGACCTTAATAAGAAGCTTGTGTTTCCCCCAGAAATAGTGGCTACAACAATCCGGCCAGACATGGTCCTGTGGTCTCCAACAACAAAGCTGGTATATGTCGTCGAATTAACAGTACCATGGGAAGAGGGGGTTGAAGAGGCTTATGAGAGGAAAAATAACAAATATTCCGACCTGGCAGCTGAAGCATCCCAGAACGGCTGGAAGACTAGCATCTTCCCAGTAGAGGTGGGGACAGAGATTGAAACATCTAGTTCTATTAGCTTTACTGTTATGCTGGTTGAAAGTATCTTTACATCCCGATAGCAATCACTGAGTTAAGTGGTCCAATTTTATTTTTATAGGGTGTGGAAGGAGCAGGACCATAAAATGTTCGTCCAATCACATCCCTTTGTTCAAGGGCTATGATAGGGCTACCTGCCTGTCAACATATGTATTTGCAAACATATGAAGGATACATTAGAGCTGCACGATTAATCGTTAACAGATTGTGATCTCGATTCAAACACCCACTCCATCTATTTTCTAAATGACAACATTCGCACATGTCTATTATTATCTGGAAAAGTTTTACCAAAACATTCAAATCTGCGTTCGTGCTTCCGCTGACACAGAGAGCAGGCAGTGAGCTTGTTTATGTAAGAAACAGCTTCATAAAAAGTTTTTCAACTACATAGTATTATTACTGTCTTACAGTCATTCATATTATTACAGAAATACTGGAATGAACGTTTATAGCTCGGATATAAACATTGATGTCGATAGTAGTGATCAAAATAGAGCAAATCACCTTTTAAACGTAATTGGTGCTTCAAATAATGTTTATGTCGATTGCATCGTTCGTGCACACATCGACGAGTGACTTTTAATAAATGCATTTGTCACTGAATCATTCATTCAAGAGATTCGTTCAAAAATGCTGATTCATCCAGTAATGAAACGAGTGAAGTATTTATGAGCGAGTCATTTAATCATTCATTCAAACCACTTTTTTTTGGTGTATTAAATATATTATATTTTAAATACATATATTTTATATTAAAATGTTTAATAATTCATTCAAATTAATTAAACACTTTTAAATAGACTAAAGCAATTTAGCAATTTTATTTAGTTCAGAATCGTGGGGAAATCGTGATCTTCTTGAGACAAAAAAAATAAAAAAATTGTGATTCTCAATTTATACAGAATCGTGCAGCTCTAGGATACAGGTTCAGAATTACATAAAGATGAACATCCTTGAATATAAGGTTGCATCATTTAAGTAAACAACGACAGGTTTTTACTTTTGGGTTACACGATTAATTTAAATCTTTATAGGTAAAAATGATGACATGTCTTCCTGTAACCAAAGATTGTATCATAAAACCAGTCCTTTTGTACAAATTCCATATCGCTTACACCTTTCTCCTCACATAAACCATATAAAAACACTTTAGATGTTTTGCTTTCATTCCCAGAGAGGGCGGCTGTCTCATCAAAAGCTGATAATGACAGCAGTCCTCTGCTGCTGGAGCAATGAGTGTTTGTATGAACAGTCATCCCTCTGATGTTTTAACACCCCCGCACACACATCTACGTACCCAAGTCCATAAATCTGTGGGTTTGATTTCCCTTGGTAGGGGAAAAAAAAAAAAAAACCAGTAAGAAACAAAACTAATGGAAAATTTCCTGGTGGCTGTGTTTGTGAACTCTGCATATATTTTGAGATAATCCAACTTTGTGTTTTGCTGTAAAGCGTCACTCTCCTCCAGTGTCACAGTGACTTATCATTGCTATAACAATTATAACAACA
>NW_015505220.1:2116219-2188654 GCF_001515645.1 Sinocyclocheilus grahami | reverse complement strand
AAACATTGGCAGGACAGGTTAACTTCACAAATTTCGTACCAGCTGGCCAACATCAAGAGAATCGTACATCACCTAAAGATGCAAGCTTCCTGCAATCAGTGCGGGATTGGAAATTGGAAGTGGACCTTAATAAGAAGCTTGTGTTTCCCCCAGAAATAGTGGCTACAACAATCCGGCCAGACATGGTCCTGTGGTCTCCAACAACAAAGCTGGTATATGTCGTCGAATTAACAGTACCATGGGAAGAGGGGGTTGAAGAGGCTTATGAGAGGAAAAATAACAAATATTCCGACCTGGCAGCTGAAGCATCCCAGAACGGCTGGAAGACTAGCATCTTCCCAGTAGAGGTGGGGACAGAGATTGAAACATCTAGTTCTATTAGCTTTACTGTTATGCTGGTTGAAAGTATCTTTACATCCCGATAGCAATCACTGAGTTAAGTGGTCCAATTTTATTTTTATAGGGTGTGGAAGGAGCAGGACCATAAAATGTTCGTCCAATCACATCCCTTTGTTCAAGGGCTATGATAGGGCTACCTGCCTGTCAACATATGTATTTGCAAACATATGAAGGATACATTAGAGCTGCACGATTAATCGTTAACAGATTGTGATCTCGATTCAAACACCCACTCCATCTATTTTCTAAATGACAACATTCGCACATGTCTATTATTATCTGGAAAAGTTTTACCAAAACATTCAAATCTGCGTTCGTGCTTCCGCTGACACAGAGAGCAGGCAGTGAGCTTGTTTATGTAAGAAACAGCTTCATAAAAAGTTTTTCAACTACATAGTATTATTACTGTCTTACAGTCATTCATATTATTACAGAAATACTGGAATGAACGTTTATAGCTCGGATATAAACATTGATGTCGATAGTAGTGATCAAAATAGAGCAAATCACCTTTTAAACGTAATTGGTGCTTCAAATAATGTTTATGTCGATTGCATCGTTCGTGCACACATCGACGAGTGACTTTTAATAAATGCATTTGTCACTGAATCATTCATTCAAGAGATTCGTTCAAAAATGCTGATTCATCCAGTAATGAAACGAGTGAAGTATTTATGAGCGAGTCATTTAATCATTCATTCAAACCACTTTTTTTTGGTGTATTAAATATATTATATTTTAAATACATATATTTTATATTAAAATGTTTAATAATTCATTCAAATTAATTAAACACTTTTAAATAGACTAAAGCAATTTAGCAATTTTATTTAGTTCAGAATCGTGGGGAAATCGTGATCTTCTTGAGACAAAAAAAATAAAAAAATTGTGATTCTCAATTTATACAGAATCGTGCAGCTCTAGGATACAGGTTCAGAATTACATAAAGATGAACATCCTTGAATATAAGGTTGCATCATTTAAGTAAACAACGACAGGTTTTTACTTTTGGGTTACACGATTAATTTAAATCTTTATAGGTAAAAATGATGACATGTCTTCCTGTAACCAAAGATTGTATCATAAAACCAGTCCTTTTGTACAAATTCCATATCGCTTACACCTTTCTCCTCACATAAACCATATAAAAACACTTTAGATGTTTTGCTTTCATTCCCAGAGAGGGCGGCTGTCTCATCAAAAGCTGATAATGACAGCAGTCCTCTGCTGCTGGAGCAATGAGTGTTTGTATGAACAGTCATCCCTCTGAGGTTTTAACACCCCCCCCCCCCCACACACACACACACATACATCCACATACCCGAGTCCATAAATATGTGGGTTTGATTTCCCTTGGTGTTCAAAGAGTATGAAAAAAAAAAGAAACAAAGAAACAAAACTAATGGAAAATATCCTGGTGGATGTGTCTGTGAACTCTGCATATATTTGGAGATAATCCAGCTTTGTGTTCTGTGGTAAAGCACCGCTCTCCTCCAGTGTCACAGCGACTTATCATTGCTATAACAATTATAACAACATTAGGCACAGAGAATGCACACTAAGACACCACTCTCACCGTATAAACAAGGCGGATGTAGCTTTGATCCAGCATTGACTTGTGATTTAACATCGGCTAGATGTCAGGCTGTTTAAATATGAGCCAGGCTGCTCAGATTTAGAAACGCTATGAGAGGATACTGGGTAATTAAAAAGGATCAAATGTAATTTATTGAAACACATTTGAAGCCATTCACTTGACCTCAGAGGAAAATGTAATTGCTGAGAGTTTGGAGTTTGATTTTATCAACTTTGTCTCAAACATTTCTCCTAAAATTCCTATCCTAACATAAACAAATTGGCATACAATAAAGAAAAAAACACAGTATAGAGCTATACAATTAAAACTGATAGTCCAGAATTTGAATCTGAAATAATTTGATGAAATATATTTGAGATTAATCTCTGACCTTTTGGAATTATGGAATAATGCCAAACCTAAGCACAGTTTAACACATTGTTGAGCCATCTTTATCAAATACATCTGTGTTATGAACCTGCCAAAAATATATACGGCATTACAGCTCCCTCAGACAAACAGTAATCATTAGAAACTTCATTTAAAAGTTTAGTTTTCTTTTAAATGCATGTTTGCTCCACATTACACTCCACACAAACACAATTAATATTCATTCTGGGCACATCTGCCAAAACAAGCATTCATCTGCACTATGATGATGCTTCTCACTGTATTGACAGCGGACTACTAGAAAAATGAATTGCTTGGCAAAGGCCACATCAATTTACTGACCCAATTTTCAGTGGACATGAAGACAGAAATCCGCTTATTCCGTCGCCTAAATTACTTTCGGGATCATAACCGTTCAAAATAAGCTACCTCATGCTCTGGAGAGATTAAAAGTCTGATCATATGTCATGCGATTCATTAGGTCAAAACTAACTGCCCGAAAAGGATCATTCTCATCTGAGCCTGAACATTCAGTCCATGAAAGATGAGATTACATCATTTGATATCATCATTAAAATACTACAACAAACTTTCACGTTTATTCAAAAAAAAAGTATGTATTCATCTAACCGTCCATCTGTTATATACATAATTTTTATGCATTATATTTATATTATTTAGAAACAATCATATACCCTAAGAAGAATGCTAATTATTTAAAATCCAATTTAGATAAATTTTATAAAACAAATTACCCATCTTTTTTTTTAATAATTGAATGGTAGACAGACTAACATGTGAAAGAAAATGCAATTTGTTTTAACAGAAATCCCACTGAACAGAATAAACAAATGTAACGCCATTAAACATGAATGCATCTCATAAGTAAACGTATTAACATTGACAGTCCTAGATGACAAATGTCTGTGCAAGGACAGTTCCCGGCCCGGCTTTCCCAGAGCATATAAAACAGGATTACAGTATCCAGACAGTTCGAATCAATGTGACCTCTGAATGAATACCTTCAGTGAGAAGAGAGTTGAGCAGAGAGAGGATAGAGGGACGTCTGTTGCGCTCACCACGTGATCATATCCCACAAGTGTCCAGCCTATGAATGAAAGCTCAGGACGCAGATGAGAAAGACTTATGTTTGGCACAAAGCTATGCAGTAAGATCACCCAGAACCCCTTTCTCTGTACAAACCTCATGCTATGGCACCTGAGAATTCAAGAGAATACAACAATGATATGCAAACACACAAATCAAATTTCACCCCATTTACCTTTTGAATGCATTGCAGCTCTTATCGGCAACAATTAGAATTTGAATTCCCATTACGTTTCAACCTATTCCCTCCAGTCTGGTACGTAACAGTCAATCAAATCAATCCCCATAGATAAAATCAATTCTCATTCAAGATTTGAATATGTCAGATTATGGACTTTTATGACTTTTAAACAAAGGCTACGTTTCTTCCAGTTCAAATGCAAGTGTACATTTCTAACGACACAGTCTATCATAAGGGGTAATCATATATATTTTATAATTGCATCATATTAACTGCATGCGTTTCTGTATGCACATACACAATCATGCACATTATCAATAAAACAGCTTGGTGAATCTTTCCAGTGACATGCAAAACACTGAATGCATTATAACCAATAATCATAAAATATTAGTCGGATCAATTATTTTTTTATAACTGAAAAATAATAAATAATTACAGCAATGATAATCAGATTATCTGTAGTCAAATGTGTTGCACAGTAGAGCTTTACCAAAATGGAATGGCGCAGGCAGTGAGAACATGACAGAGTTTCTATTTTTAAAAATAAACACAAACATTACTCAGACATCAATCAATTTATGCCAATACCACAATGCACCACAGCTGAGTAAGCCAGTAGGTGGAGAACAAGAGAGAAAGGGGAAATAGCTTTCAGATTTTTAGCTGCTTGTGAACATTTTAGATTGTTTGCCCCTTTTGGTTCATTTAAAAAAAATAAACATTTTATAGTAGTTGTTGTGCTTCAAAGACTGTTGGAGCTATTACTATATTGTATGTTATATTATAAAGAGAGAGCGAGAGAGAGAGAGATAGAGAGAGAGAGAGCGAGAGAGAGAGAGAATAAATATATGGTCAAAGAGCAACCATCCAGAAATGCACTGAATAGCCTAAATAAATAAATCCCACTCAGATTATGATAACAAAACCCTAGTAATAATAATATGAATATTAATTATAATAATGTATAATAATATTTTATATGTAATTACACACACACACAAATTGAAATATATAATATATAATTTAAAAAAATCTTGCAATATGGTGCTTATATGATCTTGAAATCCTAGTACTATTTTAGGATGCATCCCTTATTTTATTAATTAATCATCGCTGCGTACTTCCACGGCACGCATCATATTTCCCACAGTTTCTGTTCCATACTGAAAGTCAATGGACACGTGGATGGACTCCAGTTGAAACGATGCCCATTATTTTAGCTCTGACTCAATAACTCGCTAGCTTTTTTCCACACATTTGAGTCTGCCTTCTGTGCTGAATTTTTTTTTTTGGTCTGTGCTGGAGCAACATTAGCTAAGAGGGAACATTGACCATGACAGTTATCACACACATACACACACACACACCATAATCATATGCACTAATGCTCTGGTGAAGTAAAGGACAGGTCTGGTTATGGTGGAATGTGGAAGCATTATTATGGAAGCAGATTAGACTCAATAATAATTCACGCAAAAGACACAATGTACACATGCGTATCCCAAATTCACATACAAAATAAAAAATATATATTCACAAAAAACAATTCAAGTGCACAAATTAAGAATTTGTATTTTTTTAAATATTTTTCATAAAATACATTTCACAAATGCAAAACCCAATTCACAGATATACAACTGTGTACAAAGATTTTGAATGTTTAAAATTCACAAGTTCATCGTGGACTGTGAATGTGTGAATCGCCTTGGATTTGTCAAGTCAAGTCAAGTCACCTTTATTTATATAGCGCTTTTAACAACACAGATTGTGTCAAAGCAACTGAAGCGCATTAATTAGGAAAATAGTGTGTCAATAATGCAAATTGACAATAGTAAACACTAATTTTTCAGTTAAAGACAGTTCATCATTGAATTCAGTGATGTCAACATCCAGCTCAGTTTAAATAGTATCTTTGCAATCATGTCAACGTTATCGCTGGAAATGAAGTGTCCCCAACTAAGCAAGCTAGAGGCGTGTGTGTGTGTGTTTTTGAGGCTTTCCTGGCAGCGAACTCCTCCCACGAGGGACACTCGTACTCTTTAGCCAATCAGATTTGAGCCTGTCGATCGACCAATCATAACCTGCTGTGGGAGTGCCTGAGGTTGTATGGGGGTTGCTGTTAAAGAATTGTGTTATAATAACCCTGTAACGAATCAGCTCATGAGGAAATATGAATAATTAATCATAACTAGTTATAATTAATTATGAATATTTAGATCCGCTGTAGATATTTACTTGACCTCTCAGGGTCAACTGTCTTGTCAATTCTAAGAACGTTAATTTCCTGGTTAAGGGAAATAACTTTCTTACTGTATAATTCTACAAAAGCTTGTAGCATAAATCTGCATGATTAAGTGACTCCAGTTATGAGCAAACAATGAACAATGTCAAGTGTGATACAAGTAAGGTTTTATTAACTACATAAACACTTAAACTAGTCGTATGCACATACACAATCATGCACATTATCAATAAAACAGCTTGGTGAATCTTTCCAGTGACATGCAACACACTGAATACATTATAACCAATAATCATAAAATATTAGTCGGATCAATTATTTTTTTATAACTGAAAAATAATAAATAATTACAGCAATGATAATCAGATTATCTGTAGTCAAATGTGTTGCACAGTAGAGCTTTACCAAAATGGAATGGCGCAGGCAGTGAGAACATGACAGAGTTTCTATTTTTAAAAATAAACACAAACATTACTCAGACATCAATCAATTTATGCCAATACCACAATGCACCACAGCTGAGTAAGCCAGTAGGTGGAGAACAAGAGAGAAAGGGGAAATAGCTTTCAGATTTTTAGCTGCTTGTGAACATTTTAGATTGTTTGCCCCTTTTGGTTCATTTAAAAAAAATAAACATTTTATAGTAGTTGTTGTGCTTCAAAGACTGTTGGAGCTATTACTATATTGTATGTTATATTATAAAGAGAGAGCGAGAGAGAGAGAGATAGAGAGAGAGAGAGCGAGAGAGAGAGAGAATAAATATATGGTCAAAGAGCAACCATCCAGAAATGCACTGAATAGCCTAAATAAATAAATCCCACTCAGATTATGATAACAAAACCCTAGTAATAATAATATGAATATTAATTATAATAATGTATAATAATATTTTATATGTAATTACACACACACACAAATTGAAATATATAATATATAATTTAAAAAAATCTTGCAATATGGTGCTTATATGATCTTGAAATCCTAGTACTATTTTAGGATGCATCCCTTATTTTATTAATTAATCATCGCTGCGTACTTCCACGGCACGCATCATATTTCCCACAGTTTCTGTTCCATACTGAAAGTCAATGGACACGTGGATGGACTCCAGTTGAAACGATGCCCATTATTTTAGCTCTGACTCAATAACTCGCTAGCTTTTTTCCACACATTTGAGTCTGCCTTCTGTGCTGAATTTTTTTTTTTGGTCTGTGCTGGAGCAACATTAGCTAAGAGGGAACATTGACCATGACAGTTATCACACACATACACACACACACACCATAATCATATGCACTAATGCTCTGGTGAAGTAAAGGACAGGTCTGGTTATGGTGGAATGTGGAAGCATTATTATGGAAGCAGATTAGACTCAATAATAATTCACGCAAAAGACACAATGTACACATGCGTATCCCAAATTCACATACAAAATAAAAAATATATATTCACAAAAAACAATTCAAGTGCACAAATTAAGAATTTGTATTTTTTTAAATATTTTTCATAAAATACATTTCACAAATGCAAAACCCAATTCACAGATATACAACTGTGTACAAAGATTTTGAATGTTTAAAATTCACAAGTTCATCGTGGACTGTGAATGTGTGAATCGCCTTGGATTTGTCAAGTCAAGTCAAGTCACCTTTATTTATATAGCGCTTTTAACAACACAGATTGTGTCAAAGCAACTGAAGCGCATTAATTAGGAAAATAGTGTGTCAATAATGCAAATTGACAATAGTAAACACTAATTTTTCAGTTAAAGACAGTTCATCATTGAATTCAGTGATGTCAACATCCAGCTCAGTTTAAATAGTATCTTTGCAATCATGTCAACGTTATCGCTGGAAATGAAGTGTCCCCAACTAAGCAAGCTAGAGGCGTGTGTGTGTGTGTTTTTGAGGCTTTCCTGGCAGCGAACTCCTCCCACGAGGGACACTCGTACTCTTTAGCCAATCAGATTTGAGCCTGTCGATCGACCAATCATAACCTGCTGTGGGAGTGCCTGAGGTTGTATGGGGGTTGCTGTTAAAGAATTGTGTTATAATAACCGGGTGCGTTTTTCTCACATCCTCTCAGACTTCAAACAAACCACCGTCTCCTGGGCGGGTCACATGAAGTGCGACCTTTAAGGTCTGCAAAGATTCACGCCTCTCAAGATGGGCTTGTCCAATGAAAAAGTCCGGAACCCCAAGTGGGAGTTCTGAGATACTGGGGCGTTCTTATGGCCCTTTGTTTGAAAGCATGGTGATTTGCATATGAAACCTGGATCAAAATTACTAAAGACTCTTAGAAAACTAATATGTTGTGTAGGTGTAAACATACAATATACACTCTCAATTAGATCATCCGAATACGAATTCATAGATACTAAACATGGTAGGGTTATATATACAGTATGTAAGCTGACAGGAGTGATTGTCATAAGCCTGCATAAAACAGTATACACTCTCAAAGACAAAATACATGATGACAATAATATACACAATGACCTGAAGGATACACTGTTCATTCAAAGAAAGGTTTTCCTATGAATTACTTAGTAGAAAAGTAAATTTCTACTGTGCATTGTGCCTCTTGCTCTGGAAAATGCAGTGAGTCTCTCTGTTCACATTCCTTTAGATCGTAAATGTATCTGGTGCCAGTGTTGCTATGGAACCAGGGGCCTGTTCGGCTTCCTGGGGTGTTACAGAGTATTTGTTAAATCTAGCTAACAATATATATATATATTGTGTGTTTGAGTGGTCCAGACACTACAACCCCTACAAATACAACTCAGTATATACACTATAAACACTTTAAAGGAGACAGATGATGTAGATGTTTGTGAAAGATGTTTTCTCTGTTTTGGAGGGATGATTGTTTTTAAATCATACCCTATTTACTGCATCAAAAAAATTGTTTAATACTTTACTATTTTTAAGGGTGGATAATTTTTATCAGTTCTTTATTGCAACAATACATAATTACAATAACTTTGTCGAGTGCTCTTATGAAAGTTTATAGCATGATTTGTAAAAATGTAACTATACTGAATGACATAGCACAGACTTCTTAGCTTTTGAGTATTTCATTTTATTCTGTAACCTACTAGTGTTAAATGCTGCTGTTTTTGACAGCGTTGATAACGTTTATGACAGATAATATCATGATAATTTTTGCGTTTTCCTTACTGAATGTCGTATCCTGTCAGCAAAAACCTGTCCATGGGCTTTTTTGATTGTGCCGGCGATGCAGTGTTGCAAGATATTGATCCTAAAACAAACAAAAAACAAAAAATAAATAAAAACAAATCGAAATTATTTCCAATCTTTTGCAAATAAGATAAGCTAAAGATATATCGCTGACTCTAAACTGCAACTTCCTACTTTATTAACTTTCTAAAGTGTTCAAAGACAAATCCAAAAACACGGAGGCTGCGCCCGCGCCCTCACTCACAACTCTCTCAAGCCTCGTTCACACCGCCAGCGTCTCGCAGCGATCATTTTCATACCAGGGACGCTAAATATTCTTGCAAACTGTCTAAACTGAATTATACATGTCATGCAGGCATTCATATGAGTTTAACAGCAAATTAGTCATTCAAAGAACAAATTTTATTTTTGAAGATGAAAAATTTACTCATTTACTTGGTCTCATAGCTGGTTACGGGCCTGCATCCAAATTAGTTCCGAATATGGAAACATTTGGATTCGTGCCGAACGAGAGAGGTAGGCTTCAGTTTCCCTTTAAATTAATTTGTTTTTGGCTTGACGTTTATATAGCCTAAATACTGTTAACTTTAGAGGATTTGTTGTGGAGGGAAGGTAATAAAATAGCCTGTGTTTATAATGTTTGTAAACATTTTGATTTCCCGGCATTTTAGCCTACATTATTTCTGAATGTAATAATAAAATGCGTCGTATATTTTTTCCTCTCAAAATGCAATTTTATACAAGTAGAAAAACTTGTATAAAGTTTTTTTTTTTTTTTTTTATATTTGGCCAAAATCTAGAAAAGGTGATGCTGGCTATGACTAAGCGCAATTTAGGCTACGGGATCAAGACTCTCTTCGCGTTTTTCTTTTCTTTTTCTTTTTGAGTAGCCAAAAGAAAACGCTGTGCTTTATTATTATTATTATTATTATTATTATTGGCAAAGACAAAGTAAAAAAAAATAACGCTAATCATTTTTGCTACTCAAACTGGTTTCAGAACGGTAATAATACAGAGAAACGCATGAACAGAAACCGGTAAAATACCAATTCTGCTCGGAGTGAACCAATTTTTTTTTCTCTCATTTTTAAGCCCTGCTTAAAGCATCAGGGAAAATGTTCATATGGCTTTGCAATTTAGAAGCAGAAGCTCTGACTGTTCATACGAATCATGTCTAAATAAGCCAATTCTGTCTGTTAAGCCAAAATTAGGGTTCATTCAGGTCTACTTAATGCCATGCCATGTGACCCACTTGCAGTGTATAGACAAAAGGTGGACAATGAATCCTCAGAAAAGTCCGGATTGTGGTAGCGGGCCAAGAATAACCACTCGGTGGGCTGGATTTGGCCCACAGGCCAGACTATCACTGCATTGTGGATCCTCTCTATCTTCTGCTCACACACAAAACCTACATCTGTGTCCCTGAGGCCATTTTCTTTCCAACAATGCAGTGGAAATCCCTCGCAAGGTTTGAAAATACTGACAATGGACATTTTCTTGTTTGAGCAGTCATTACACATATGTGGCTGTGTTATTTAGAAACTGAAGCTCCCCTGATTGTTCATGAGAATTGTGTCTAAACAAGCCAATTCTGCGTCATATTAGTTCAGAATTAGGGTTCATTCAGGTCTGATTAGCAGTGCAATTTATTTGGTCTGTGAAGATGATTACAGTCAATGGCCTTACTGCTGATGTGTTTCTGAGGGCGTACTGTTTTCCACTTTGTATTTTTCTTATTTGTCTGTGCTTCTCCCAAATGTGGAACTACAGAGATAGAGTTTACAACTTGTTTTACCATGTTTACCCTATGTCAACAAGAATAAGATCCTAAAAAAGTATTAAAATTAAGCATGTAACTTATCCAGTATTGTATTATCCAGTTACCTACTGTATGTTCAAGTCATTTCTTCAAAAAGTTTCCTTTTGAGGAGACATATGGCATCCTATTTACAATTTTCACCTGATGGGCGATACAATGGGCAACACAAATGCAATACACTTGCATTGAATAAAGTAGCTAGTAAGTAACCATCTAGCAACCATTCAGAACACCTTCACAACCATTCAAAACACCCTAGCAACTGCATGCCAACATGCTAAAAAACATTTAGGACAATTTAGCAGCCATATACAGGAATGAGATTATCATAGGGATTTGGAGGTGGGCTCTTCAGACTTTAGTTACTAAATAACCACCTAGAAACCATTCAGAACACCCTAGCAACCAAACAGCAATGCGTTCACAACCACCCACAACACCCTACCGTCTTGGCGGCGAGTTTCACAGAGGTTTTGCACCACTCACATTTTCTTTTCTTTTTTTAGAAAATTCTAAAAAGCAGTTTGGGATTGAAAAATATGTCATTTCCACTTCTGAGTGTTTTCCCAAGTGGAAGAGTGGATTTTTTTAGCCTTGTATACCACAGTATGTCAATATGGAAGAGCAACTGTCAGTCTAACAGGAATCAGAACAGTCTGTCTATGTGGCATCAGTCAAGTTTTTTCAGTGTCTTCTCCCACTGTTTTTTTTGCCATATGATTTTTTTTTTGTTGCTCAAATGCATTCTAAATTATAATGTTGGGGAAAGTTACTTTTAAAAGTAATTTATTACAATATTGCGTTTCTCCATAAAATAGTAACTAATTACGTTACTTAGTTACTTTTTATGGAAAGTAATGCATTGTTACTTTTGCGTTACTTTTTTAATTTGGACAGGGCTTGCTTGTTTGTTTTTAAAAGTTCTATTTTTGGCAAATATAAAAGTCTTTTCAAACCAAAAGTGAAATGAATAAGCCTCAGGCTGAAGGGAAAGTACATTTACGTCCGTACAGTAGAATGCAGAAGAAGAAATTTCAACACACTTCAGCAATAAAAAAAGACACACAAATGTTTGTCTAGAGTAAATGTTGCTTATTAGTATGATTGAACCGGATCATCGAAGGTCAGAAACAAAGCCATTGGTTAATAGAATGGGATTAAATACACAATGGATATTTGTGTTGCTTAACATTTAATTATGCCAGGTGTGCGCCAGTTGCATTATTTTTATTAATTTCGAGTAAAACGGAATCTGTTTTTTTTGTGAGTGAGATGAGTTAATGCATATTCATATTTATTTTAGAATGACAGTAACATCTTCTGATTTCTCAACATGGGGACAGGAGAGCTGTCAATCAATAAATTGGAAAAAAAAAGTAACTTGCGTTACTTATTTGAAAAAATATCTCAGATATTCTTTTGTAAATTAAAAAGTAATGCGTTACTTTACTAGTTACTTGAAAAAAGTAATCTGATTACGTAACTCGCGTTACTTGTAATGCGTTACCCCCAACACTGATTATAATGTATTCAAGTAAACCTAAAATGTAAAAAACTGCTTACATTAGAGTTTTACACTAGAGCTTTAAAAATATCGGAACCAACAAAGGCTGGATAATTTTACAGACTAGCCATTTTCTTAATAAAAAAATCATACAACTCATTTTAGCTTTCAGTGACTATAATCTGTAAGAAAACCATCTTGATTTCAAACAAAAGCTCTTTTAAACAAACATTTAAAAAGATAATTATCTCGCTCTCATGCATTCTACTTGAAAAAAGTAATCTGATTACGTAACTCGCGTTACTTGTAATGCGTTACCCCCAACACTGATTATAATGTATTCAAGTAAACCTAAAATGTAAAAAACTGCTTACATTAGAGTTTTACACTAGAGCTTTAAAAATATCGGAACCAACAAAGGCTGGATAATTTTACAGACTAGCCATTTTCTTAATAAAAAAATCATACAACTCATTTTAGCTTTCAGTGACTATAATCTGTAAGAAAAACATCTTGATTTCAAACAAAAGCTCTTTTAAACAAACATTTAAAAAGATAATTATCTCGCTCTCATGCATTTGAAAGACAATTAAAAGTTTGTATTGCTTTCCACAGCCGTTATGTAGCATGTACATACAGTATGCATGCACGAAATTATAAAACAATCTTGCAAGTGCATATAAAAAGACAAAATCGTGCCTTTGTCATTTTAATCATGCATACTATAAATACATGGCAAATACATGAAGATGAACAGGCGCTTATGAGAAACGTGTGTTTTGCACCTGATTCGAATGAAGGTCTTTTTTTAAGGTTGAAAAGGGAACAGTGTCACAATATCACATTTAAAGACACTGATGGTGAGATATTTGAAAGGAATAGAAGTGAATTAAAGGATCAGACTGTGCTACATAATGAGGCAGGAACAAAGAAAGCACAGATTGTTGAAACTCATGAGCGCACAGACACAGACAGACATGCAGCTGGTCCTGAGAGAGCAAAGCGGTCTTGTTATAAGAGGGCTGTGGTCCGCAGCAGACAGCAGGGGCCTTCGATTAGCTTGCTCACTAATGACACTAACACACCTGAGTCCTCAATGTCCTTTTCCCCCCTAGAGAGAAACACACTGATAAACACACAGGACACACATGGACACTGTCAACCCAATACAGACACTCATCTTATGTCCCATTTGAACTCACACTTAAAGGGACAGAGAATAAGAAGGACCACATACAATAAATGAGAAAGCATTAATAAACTGAGAAAGAGTTATCTTAGGGACAGGGGTCTTAAAAAGAGATGTAACTATGATGGTCTTCAACTAGGTATTATATAAATATAATGTATTAAGTAAAATAACATTTAACAATAGAGATATCAATAATTATTAATTACTAGATATATAAATTATTTGACAATGACAGTCCTCATTTAAACACAAATGTAAAAACATTAACAATACAATATTGTTTAATTGTATCTATTATTCAAACTGGGTATAACAATAATGTATTAAATACATTGATATTTTACATGCAAAGCTATTTGACACTGACAGTCCTAATTTAAACACAAATGTAAAAATATTAACAATACAATACATTACATTATTTGTTTTTTTTAGATTATTATTTATTTATAACCTTTTTGATTATTTAATTCAAACATTTATAATAAATAGTATAACAAAAAACAAATTTAACGTGTGTGTATATATATATATATATATATATATATAATATTTCAAACACAAAATTAAAAATATTAATTATATCATACCTGTTTTAACAAATATTGTTAATTATCGTATCATTAAAAATAACAAAACAGATAAATAAGAATACATAACTAATATTATTTTGTTTTGTCAAAATTATACAGTATATAAACACAAAGCAAAATAATAGTAATGATCTAATATAGTTAATTTCTAGCAAAAAAATAACTGTCATGCTGTATAGTAACTTTAAAGAATCACATCTGTTAATGTTCTTTTTTGTTTAGTTTTTTGTTGTTGTTGTTAAAATTAGGCCTGTCAAGCCTTAATAAATAAATATGTTTATATATTAAAGGGTTACTCCACCCCAAAATCAAAATTTTGTCATAAATCACTTACCCCCATGTCGTTCCAAACCCGTAAAAGCTTCGTTCGTCTTCGGAACACAATTTAAGATATTTTGGATGAAAACCGGGAGGCTTGTGACTGTCCCATTGACTACCAAGTAAATTACACTGTCAAGGTCCAGAAAAGTATGAAAGACATCGTCTGAATAGTCCATCTGCCATCAGTGGTTCAACCGTAACATTATGAAGCGACGAGAATACTTTTCGTACGCGAAGAAAACAAAAATAACGATAAATTGAACTTTATTCAACAATTCGTCTCTCCGCATCACTGTAGCAGCATTTTGGAGAATATCCGCTGATGGACTATTCTAACGATGTCTTTCATACTTTTCTGGACCTTGACAGTGTAATTTACTTGGTAGTCAATGGGACAGTCACAAGCCTCCCGGTTTTCATCCAAAATAACTTAAATTGTGTTCCGAAGATGAACGAAGCTTTTACTGGTTTGGAACTACATGGGGGTGAGTGATTTATTACAACATTTTTATTTTGGGGTGGAGTATCCCTTTAATATCCTCCTGAGAACCAGAAATAAAAAGCTTTGTGAATTTAGTATTTTTTCATGCCATTACATTGTTTAGAGCATAAGAAAAAAATGGTAAAATAACATTTTTGAAAAATTATATTTTATTTATGTGTTATGCTATGTCCTCTGTAGAGGACACCAGGATTCAGTTTTCTAAAAATAAAATGACAAGGAACACAATTTAAGATATTTTGGATGAAAACCGGGAGGCTTGTGACTGTCCCATTGACTACCAAGTAAATTACACTGTCAAGGTCCAGAAAAGTATGAAAGACATCGTCTGAATAGTCCATCTGCCATCAGTGGTTCAACCGTAACATTATGAAGCGACGAGAATACTTTTCGTACGCGAAGAAAACAAAAATAACGATAAATTGAACTTTATTCAACAATTCGTCTCTCCGCATCACTGTAGCAGCATTTTGGAGAATATCCGCTGATGGACTATTCTAACGATGTCTTTCATACTTTTCTGGACCTTGACAGTGTAATTTACTTGGTAGTCAATGGGACAGTCACAAGCCTCCCGGTTTTCATCCAAAATAACTTAAATTGTGTTCCGAAGATGAACGAAGCTTTTACTGGTTTGGAACTACATGGGGGTAAGTGATTTATTACAACATTTTTATTTTGGGGTGGAGTATCTAATGTCCACTACAGAGGCAAAAACTCCATAGCTGGGTCTCAGGAGGATATATACATCATATCGCACAGCCCTAATAATCGTTCAGAGAGCAGATTTTAACCAGATTCCCTGCATAGCAAAAGCATTCAAACTCTGCAACTGTGTTGTAGTCAGTGCTCCCCAATGAGTCTCACTTGTCACTCGATGGATATTCAAAATCAGTGAAGGAACAAATTCATGGAAAACCCTATAACTGTATTTTTTAACACAGTGTTGTGGCAAGATAACAAGACCAGCTATCTGTGCAGCAATTCTGAGAAGAAGTGGTACATCAAGCTGTTCACAAGGGCAAGGAAAAACTTATCTGTGCACAACTAAGCTTTTTTTTATTTATTGAACATTTTACAGATGCTTGCAAGTGTCTTGCAGCTCAAACCTGATGGGCTACACGCTATATAAAAAAAAGTTACACATTTCATGCTTAATTCAATGTGTTACTTGCGGTTTCTAATGAAATTTACTAGCAATTTCTGAATGGGTTTGTTTCAGTTTATGCAATTTCCAGGAGACAGTGGATTTGCATTAGACAGGATATGCTTGAGTATTCTGCTTTCTCACTTCAAGGATCTGAACCTTCAGATTAACAGCACAGTTCTTTAACTCTACACTAACTACCACGTGTGGCCTCAATGAAACTCCATTCCAATGCTGTTTTGTCTGCACAAAATAGAGAGACATAATGAGAAAGAGATTGGGACCTTCGAAGACAGAAACAAAAGAGGTGTATTTTCTCTATCCTGCAGTGAACATCTGCGCCTAATGGAGTCACTTAGTGGTCACTCATTCTCAAAGTCGATTTGTCAATCTGAGTGAAAGGGAATTGAGCTCGCTGATAGCTGACTTTTAAAACAATCTCCAGTCAGAATAATTGTTTCTGTGCATACAATGGCACAGCAGTCGGGACGACGTCTCACAGCATGACTCATCCTTTGTTTTTCCTTCCCGGAAGGGAAAGCAGCTACCGATCACAACACCTCCATGTTTTACCATCTAAACTCTCAGAGAGAGGCAGCTTGTGATGACTTGAGGTGCCAAAACAAACTAAACTACAACTTATTCTTCTTTATACCAGTCATGTTGGTTTGTTTCAGTTTATGCAATTTCCAGGAGACAGTGGATTTGCATTAGACAGGATATGCTTGAGTATTCTGCTTTCTCACTTCAAGGATCTGAACCTTCAGATTAACAGCACAGTTCTTTAACTCTACACTAACTACCACGTGTGGCCTCAATGAAACTCCATTCCAATGCTGTTTTGTCTGCACAAAATAGAGAGACATAATGAGAAAGAGATTGGGACCTTCGAAGACAGAAACAAAAGAGGTGTATTTTCTCTATCCTGCAGTGAACATCTGCGCCTAATGGAGTCACTTAGTGGTCACTCATTCTCAAAGTCGATTTGTCAATCTGAGTGAAAGGGAATTGAGCTCGCTGATAGCTGACTTTTAAAACAATCTCCAGTCAGAATAATTGTTTCTGTGCATACAATGGCACAGCAGTCGGGACGACGTCTCACAGCATGACTCATCCTTTGTTTTTCCTTCCCGGAAGGGAAAGCAGCTACCGATCACAACACCTCCATGTTTTACCATCTAAACTCTCTGAGAGAGGCAGCTTGTGATGACTTGAGGTGCCAAAACAAACTAAACTACAACTTATTCTTCTTTATACCAGTCATGTTTATGTGTGTGTGTGTGTGTGTGTGTGTGTGTTTGTAAGTTGTGATAAATGATCAACATACTCTCAATAAGGAAACTCTTGTGATTTTTATACTACACCACCAAGATGCACTTTACATCAAGTTTCTGTGGATTTTCCAAGCTTTTTAGATTTTTACTTTACCCAAGGCTAAACATTTATAGTCAAAATTATATAATAATTTACTCATTCTAATTTGCAAACCTGTATTTCTGTCTTCTGTGGAAAACAAACTAAGCCTGATTCATTTTCCCCCCAAGCTCTTGCTCTTAAAATGACAGAAGAACAATGCAAGTACCATAAAACCAGCCCACATGGCTTGGGAATTATATTTCAAGACAGGAGCCATATGATACCTTTGTGTGAAGAAGAGACTGAAATGTAATCGTCTTGTCCACTACTGCACTCCAATGTTTTACTCAACATTGCAATGCCACAAGATGCATTGCAAGATGTTTGACATCAATTGCCAAATGCAATTAGCTCTAGCGTGTTTTGTAACTGATTGCAGGGTTCTGAGTTTGTATGTATCGTTTTAGATTAGATTTTAGAGACACGACAGAAGATTTTCAGCAGATAATAACTTAGATTTCCTCTCTGTTTCTCAAACAAAGCTATCATATGGTTTCAGAAGACTTGGAACATAGCACATGATTCTATACTTTTATGGCGTATGTTTTGTAATTACTGTAAATGTACATGTATGTTACATCTGTGCCCAAACATTTGAACAATATAATCTGTTGCACATCACAATTAGCTGGTGTGTTTTCATAATGACTGCAAAGCATTTCTTCTGTTACGGCATTCTCTAAATGTGAATAGCTTCCCATGACAGTTTTGTTACAGTTATTTGCATGCAGTGTTTTAGCACCCAATTCACACCCAAAAATTGTGTTGTAAACGTTGTTTGCACAGTGCAGTCTTGCTAAGTTATGGCATATTTTGCTAGTACTTAACATTATAGCTCGACTGCAGTGATCCAGGGAACCCAATCGCCTCTTTAAAATGCCCAAAGTGTTTTTGATTACACCACAAATCTGAATAAATGCTCAGTAACCACTGCTTGATAAATTACCGTTGCCGTGATGAAAACAAATGTGCAAAAACAATATATTTTTAATGCATGTATTTATCTCCTGCTTTCTGCAGACAGTAACAATGCAAACTACACCTGGCAAATATAGCGCTAAGTACTCCAAACAAGGTGCAATGAATAATAAGCCCTGCATAGAAAGTTGACATGTATTTGCAATGCAATCAAAGACAATTACTTAATTTTAAATACTTGTGGTGGTGTTTTAGCACATTTAGCACCTGGTTAAACTGGATTGTGGGTGATTAGTGAATAAGACTGTGCTGATTCACACTGCATTGTGTGAATTCGCCTCCGACCACTTGATTCTCAAACCTGATCATTTAATTTATCTTCACATTGTCTAGGAGTTGCAATGCCTTGCTTTGCGCGTTCTCTGCAAACAGCAATTTCATCTGCAGGCACGATACCCTTGTGCAGTTTTCTGTCGGATTTCTCAGATATTTGAGGGAAAAGAATGCACAGGACTCTCTAAATTCAACAGGTCTAGAAACTGTTGAGTGAGACAGACACAAAGACATTGGCCAATTAGTGAATAAGACTGTGCTGAATTACTGTGCATTGTGTAAACTCGCGCTGCTCTGTCACAGCTGTACACCTGCTTAATTAATCTCTGATCACTCCCTGTTCCAGCAGAGGGGGAGCTGTCCCAATGAATCACTACGAACAACTGCTTCCTTAACGCTATCGCTCTGATTACCAGCATTGACTCGTTCAGTTAGATCAGAGATATCTTAAGGCAAATAAAAACACTTGAAAATGAAAATTATCAAGAGATCCGAGAAAGTTCATTTGAAGTTCTGTAGAATATCCCTGTCAGGTATTAAGTTGTAATGAGGTAATTATTATTAGCTCATTCGCAATGATTGCTGAAAGTACCACAACAAAACATAGGCACCATTTAGTATTAACATTATTCTCAGGTGTTCACAAGAAATGCAGTTGTAAAAGATGTCCGAAAAGGCGTATTGTGATCTGAACTATCTTGGATCTCTTGATAAATTGCATTTGGGGTGTTTTGTGTTTGCCTTTAGCAATCTCTGAGCTTACCAACATAGTCTCGGCTTATAAAAAGAGAGCTAGCATTAAGAAAGCTGTTGACTGTTGAGATTCACTTGGACAGTTTCTCCTGATCTGGAACTCCCAAAGATTGGATTATTGGTTAATTAAGCAGGTTTTGAAATGCATGTGATCGCATCCCATTTCTAGAGTAAATGCGAACAAGTTTTGATGGCTCTCATACAGCATTGATGGACTGCCTCCTCACCTATCAATCATTTACTGCACTAAAACAATGTAAAGAAAATAGCCATAATCAGAAAACATTTAAATATACATGCCAATGACATGGATCTAGAAATGTCTGTTTCCCTGACATTACCTACAGTACCATACAGTAAAACAGATTATGTAAGCATGTAAGGCATGCATGTTTGTTTCTTTATTTAAAGGAGAAAGGATCTAGATATGCATAAAAAAAAAAAAAAACTGGAACAGAAAAGGCTACAAACCGAACTTTAATTTGCCTGTGACAAGCAAATACAAAGAAAAACAAGAAAAAAAAGTTTGTTCCTTATTAATATACTGTAAAATGCATCAGTTTTAGACATTACATGGGTTTTTAACATTAAAAAAGTAAATAAAATATATGTGGCAGTCCTGAAAGATGAATATGGTGGAGGACAGTGATGGACAGTGATAAAAACCATGTTCTATCTTCCCTCTATGCCATCCTGAAGGACAACCCATTGAAAACTTCAGGCATCTATGATGTCATTGCTTTTTTTCTACACAAAAACTGAACAAGGTTATGAAAGGAAGATTAAGACATCTTGTCAGACATGCTGAAAAAAAACAAAACAAACAAGCATCTTAAATTCAAAGAGAAGTTTACAGATATTCGCTTATTTTCTTTCTGACCGTGAAAATTGTAAAAGTTGGTTTACTTCAGCTCCAAAAAATACCTTGTAGGTACACATTAAAAAAACACATTATTCTGTGTTGCATTCAAGAATCATAGGTCTGGTTATTTGTGATGCAGGAGGAATGTGAACGGAGAAGTTAACCTTTCATATGAGTGATGGCCGTCAAGGAACACAGCTCCTCTTCATGACAAAACGTATTTTCTTAAAAAATCTTTAAAGGTTACATATCACCATCTATATTTGCCTGTCACTTTATGAGAGTAGGAGTTGGAGTTGAGTGTAAAAGACTCCAGCCTGACTTCATACATTCAGCCATCATGCCAACTACACTGTAAAAAAAATTCCGTACAATTTATGGTAAAAAAAACGGCAGCTGTGGTTGCCGGAATTTTATCGTAAAAAATATGGTTGCGACGTTTTAGGGATAAATATATTCAGATAGCATTATAAAAATAAGTATCTGCATAAAAATGTATCTGAAATTATATATACATATATACATTTTATAAAATAATTTTAGTTTGATGTTAAATTAAACTGTGGGAAAATGTTTGCGTTTTAAAAAATAATGAATTAATAAATAAATAAACAAATGCAGAGTTTCTTTTGATTTGCATTTCACTTCAAGTTCAAATTCAAATGCATCCAATTTCATCAATTTAAATTCTGGAACTGAACTGGAATTTAAAGTCATTGTTCCAAGCCAAAATCTTTCCCACACAAGCTAGCTGGCCACTATTTACCTGCACACAAAAACAAAATAGTACACAGAGAGACCAACAAACCAGACTAACACAGGACATCTGCAAGTGCATTAGTTTGGAAGAGACACGGTTCCCGTGAGAACAGGATGATTAGCATATCCCTGCGATGACCGCACCAATCGTTGCTTCTCTGCGGGACTGAAGGGAGGGAGAGAGGGAGGGATGAAGGGAGGCAACGAGGGATGAAGGGGAGGCTCCATCTCTATAATCTAGCTGATGAAGATCCCTCACTCCGGAGACCAGACAGGGGTCGCACTCTCTCCAATCACGCGAGCCAGCGAACCAGTCAGCAAAGCGTTCCCTCATTCCGCTCAGTCTTTTTCTCTCTGACCAGCTCACTCACTGTCACTCTCTCTCTCACACACACACACACTCTGTTCATTCTAAACCGCAGGGACATACACTTTGGCACTCTCTCTCTCGCTCGCGCGTTCGCTCACCTCTCTTTTTTCAATTCCTCACTAGCGGCACGCGCATCTGTCTCCGCTTCTGTACTGTATAGGATGAACAAGAACGGTAGACTCCTGAGAGAGAGTAGATGAGAAAACAAGGAACTAAAACAACGAAGGCAAGGTGAAACGAAGAGGAGAAAGAGGTTGAGGACAAATGAAGGAACAGAGTTTGTGAAGCATTTGGATTTTACTAATTTCAAGCCTCCATCCATCTATCTCTGCTGGTGGAAAAGGACTCAATTAAGGTAGGACGTTTTCTGTGCTCAAATCCCTTGAATCTGTGTGTGTTTTGCTGATGTGGACTTTCTTATCAGGGCAGTAGCGAAGAGTTAGGGAGCGTGGAGCAAAAACAGAGAGCTCATAACTCTTGGTGTAAGTGTTGGGTTCCTCTCAAGCTCCAGCTAAATCACTGACCTGTCAGCATCTTCAATTATGAGCGCTTATCCCCAATCGTATAGCCTTGTAAGCTGCAATACTTTCAGTGCTAAGACTCCGGAAGGAAACAAGCCCTTGATTAATCCTTGCACCCTTTAGAACTAACAGTTTTTGCCCTCGTTTTTTGGAAAGACATGAGACCTTGACTGTGGAGGCTGAGATGAGCGAAGGTTGAAAAGATGAAAACTGGCTTGATGCTTGCAGAGATTGGAGTGGATGTCCTGATTGCAACCCACCAGTGCAAACACTCATACCTGAAGTGTGTGTGAGCCTCAATTATGAGTGTGAGCCAACATTTACATATAAAAGCAGGTGTGCGCTTCGCTTCTCACCGCCACAAAGTAGTGAATCACAGGTTTTTTTTTTTTAAATGAGCTTCTACCAAGAGACGTTTGGGCAACATCAAGGACATGCTTCAAGTGCTTTTGAGGACTCAAAAAGACAGACAAATTACTAGCAACGCTGGATATCTCAAGTGACTCTAAAATGCAGTGTTTCCCTGACAGTTTGTTCCCAGATGAAACAGCAGTGCAATGAACAGTTTCGGCATGTTGTGAATTATGAAAGAGCAAGAGATTTAATCCGCATAATGCACTTGTTAAGTCTTTGTTTCTCACATATCATTGTCAAAATATTAATAGAGATATTCATGTACTAAGCGCCGGGGTCTGGTGTTTATATACATGTTAATTTAATCTCACAGAGATTATGGAATTTGTGACATGCGAGAGGGATTAGACCTCAAGCGGTCTCTGTGTTGCTGAGGTATATGAATCACACAGAGTCCAAAAAAAAGGAAAGAAAATATGCAGTCTGCTGTATTTCTGTGTTTCTAGTGAGGCAGACGTGCCTTGCCTTTCTGGATAAACCAAGAATTATGATAATTATTTATAAGAATTAATCAGAATTCATTATAATTGCAATTAATTAATTAATTAGAATTCATTATACAAATTATGCAATAATAATGTGATAGCTTATAATACACAGTCTGCCTTTTACAATACCCTGACAACAACAGAGGAATAATACTATTTATTATTATTCTTGATTTACGCCTGGAAAAAATCTCAACATTTAAAAAAAAAAAAAATAATAATAAAAATGTACCTCCATTTAAACCTAGAAATCATAAAAAAGTTAAAACTTAAATGGAGTAAAGCATGTTTTTGCACATTTACACAATATTTTTTAGTCACCTTCTCATCAAATGTAAGCAAATTTGTTAAATTAACCAAGTGAACTCCTTTATGCAAAATACCAGATGTTCTTGCTTTCAATGAAGCACAAGATGCTCTTTGGAACATTTGAAAACATGCTGGAGAGCATGATCATCAGGTTTTTCTCTTGTTGAGTTCATACAGATGTTTATCAAATGTTCCAGTTAAAGTCAGATTGTTATGCTGATAATATAATTTATAAGAAAAAAGCTTGTATTAGATGACAAAAAATGCAAAACGGAGTAGTTTTCACAAGTGGTCTTAGATATTACCCCATTGTACAAGCTGTTGCACCAATGAAACCCCTTATGGGAGTTGCACTGTTCTAACATCATATTACCTTGTGGGAAACACTTCAGAATCTCATTTTGCACTGATGCAAAATTAACATCATCCGTATATTTAATATATAGATCAAACCCATAATTCATGTTAGAAATCTGTTTGGAAAGCACATCATGAGTGTCATAATTACTCATTATTATGACAAGTGTAACCAAATATAGAATCACACTCTGGCGTTGAGATTTCCCTCAGAGACAACATATCTATAATTTTCATTGGTTGTTTGTACAACCGTATTGTGGCAGCTGTTATGTGTGTGTGTCAGGGGCAGTGTGGCATAATCCCTTCTGAATAGTACAATTCTGCATCAGCATTCTTAGAATAAACCACAAAGTAGAAAACGGCATTGAAAATAATAGGAGGTGAGATGTGACATCTACTTAAATTTATCTAAATCTATTTAGAGACTCCGTCTCTAGCTGTCATAAATGAGAGGACGTGATGTGCTAGGAATATGACACAATATCGGCCCATCTCAAACTGTATTATCCACCTATTTTCATTTAATCCGTTGCGGCATTGCAAACATCCCACAGTAAAAAAAAGCTGATCTTGTTCATCTGTTAAAGGTTGCACGGATTTGTGGGACACTCTAGGACAAAAAAAAAAAAAAGATAAATGCCTAACAGTCAGTGGACAGAATTGAACTCACAGATGATGCCGAAATGCATCCTATCTCTTCCCGGGATCAAGCCAGCCTTTACAAAGATGAGGAATGGCGGGCTTCAATCAGTGTCTGAAATCAGTAGGCAGGGACAATCCAAAGATCCCTCCTGAACTTACTTTAGAAACCCCGAGCTGGCAGGTCTTGGTTTGCTTTTTGTGCTAAAGATCAGAGCAGACAGTAGAAGAAGCAGAGCTCCTAGTGATCTGAGCTACTGGTGAAAACAAAACCGTGTCCCAACAAGAGTCTAATTCCCCAGAGCGAGCTATAGCAGATGCGCTAGCATTGGGTTTAATGAGGAATCCTCTTTTGCCCAGTTGTAACACAAGAGACAGACAGATCCGAGAGAGACGATCAGCACAGAGGGAGGGAGACAGCTCTGAGGGAGAGACGGCTTTGAGGGTGATCTAAATGAGGCCTAATCAGCTCAAAGCAGATGGGAACCCTGAGATGGAGGGGATCGAGAACGCAAGATTTGACATGTCCCTATGTCCCTCTCATCAGAATTCAATTGGAATTGAGAAGGAGTGATGACATGAAGTGGCACGGGTCCATGGACATGGACACAAGGGTCAATAACAGCTGGACACACTGATATATTTGAGTGTGTGCATGTGTGTGTGTGTGTGTGTGTGTGTGTGTACTATAGACCCAAATGTCCAGAATAACCTTGAACCCCTTCACCATTCCCATAAAACCCACAGCCTATCCATCTCCATAAAACAATCAAATTAAACACCATATAATGGACCAAAGTTTTTACGTGCTCTTTTGAAATAAAATAATTCAATGCACTATGTAGACGCTCTGTTCCCAGTCCAACCAGACCATTATGGAAATAAGCTGAAAAAATGGGTCATTCAGAAAGCACATATACACATTTGACAGCCCGTATATTCATAACACCTATTTGCAGGTAAGCAACTCGTCTATTATTCCCAAACGCAAGAAACATTCCAGCTGATACATTGTCCAGCTGATACTTTTTGCACATTTATTTTCCTGATAGTGTATTCAGATGAGGGGAAGTCCATTAGATTTTGTTCTTTTGTGGCTCTCAGTGCTCTTCTGAAGGATCCTAATCTTAGAGATGAGCAATTAAAGACCAGTAATTGCTGTAACAAAGTATAACTACTTCGAAATTAAGTACATGGATGAAATCACTATTAAACATCATCACTATCCTCCTGAAAATGGAAAATAAATGAATGAATAAATTATACTAAAATAAAAATAAAATAAATTAGAATAAAGTAAATGTTGAGTTAAAATTAGATTAAATTATCAAACAGATATCATCTGATTTGGCAGATTCTCTCATTTAAAACAATGTTTACTAAAAATGTAATCTACATTTTTTTCATATTTCTGCATGCATTGTTTTGTTTGGGTTCAGTCAGATTTGTATTTGTATTTAAAAAAAAAAATCAATACTATTATTCATCAAGGACCAATTAAATTGACAAAAGAGACAGTAATGATTTTGCATTATTATATTTCAAACAAATGCTGTCCTTTTCAAATTCTTTAAAAATGTATCATGCTTCTTGATCAACAAATCAGTATAGTAGAATGATTTCAGAAAGTCCGTAAAATAAAAATAAAATAAATTAGAATAAAGTAAATGTTGAGTTAAAATTAGATTAAATTATCAAACAGATATCATCTGATTTGGCAGATTCTCTCATTTAAAACAATGTTTACTAAAAATGTAATCTACATTTTTTTTCATATTTCTGCATGCATTGTTTTGTTTGGGTTCAGTCAGATTTGTATTTGTATTTAAAAAAAAAATCAATACTATTATTCATCAAGGACCAATTAAATTGACAAAAGAGACAGCAATGATTTTGCATTATTATATTTCAAACAAATGCTGTCCTTTTCAAATTCTTTAAAAATGTATCATGCTTCTTGATCAACAAATCAGTATAGTAGAATGATTTCAGAAAGTCCATGTGACACTGAAGAACATGTAAAAAAATGAACACTGAAAAATCGGCCTTGCTTCTATTAAAAAAAATCTAATAGAAAAAGGTCTAAATTGCAATAATATTTCACGGTATTACTGTTTTTACTGTAGTTTTGAATAAATGCAGGCTTGGTGCGCATAAGATACTTTTAGAAACACCATTAATATGTAAATGTAAATAAGATTTTGTATCCATCAAATATATTAGAATACACAGTAAACCCACAACTTGTAATTGCAGTTACTCATTTCGCATTCAAAAAGGGCATTTATGTACTGTAGAAATACTAATGGAACAGTAGCTAAAATTTGTAGTGTTTATTAATTCTAAAGGTCACAAAGAGGGAGACAAATGGTCATGAAAAACTAAAATATTACTGTTTCTGCTGCAAGAAACCTTTAACATAAGTGGACTTCAGAGAAAAGAAAATGCTGCTAAAGTATATGATATGGCCTAGAGATTCTTCACAACACGTCCTTTACACACTTCTTAGTTACTTCACACTCCCTTTACACTCCAAAGCAACAAGTTCCTTATTTCAACCAGCCCAATGGCTCTTTTCATTCACACAAGCCTGAGCCGCTTATCTCTGCTTCTCTCTTAAAGCGATCTCAATGCATAATGCAGCTGAATAAGCTCTCTCTTTTAAGAAAGCCATCGCTGATGCAGTGCAAGAGCATTGAGGGAGTGAATGGCTGGGCAGTGCTGTACAGAGGAGGATATCCTCTCCGGTGTGCCGCACGCCGCTGTGGGCTTCAGGAAAGATCCATGGTAATCCCGTGTACTTATTGTGTGATTGACCAGGGCCTTCAGATATCATGGAGACTGAATGGGTGGCAGAAAGGTGATGCGACAGACCAGCTGAACCTTTCTAATGCCAAAGTCAACAAGGTCTCAGACAGTTCAAGGAATAGTTCATCCAAAAATGACAGCTCTGTCATCACTTACTCACCTTCATGTCATTCTACAACTATATAACTTTCTTCTGCAGAACACGAAAGGAATGCTCTTTTCTATTAAATTACACTAAATGGGCAGTGAAGCTTTCAAGCTTCAGAAAAAGGCTCTTTAAAGTGCTTTATATGACTCGTGTGCCACCCAATAGCTGACTGGAAGAGGCTGCTGAAGTTTAACTTACTATTCACTGAAAAAGTTGGCATGTAGTCACAATGTTCAGTTTATGAATTAATCATTGGAATCATCAGGAGATTCGGTTCAGAATGAGAATTGTAATTCAGTCTGAATGATTATAAATGAATCAGACTGATCTGGTTTAACTCACTTACTTAATATTATAGTTACAACAAATAGCAGCCTACTTAAGGGAAAGAATTTCAGTAAATGAATACTTTTTTTCTTTCATATTTTGAATCACAAAATGCTAAGTTAAAAAGGCCTTAGACAGTTCATCCAAAAAGGACATATATGTCATCATGTTGTCCCAAAACTGTATGTGTTTTTTTTATGCAGAACACACAAGGGAAACAGTTTAAGAATATTTTCTATGCTCTTTAGATTAAATTGCAATAAAATTGCACAGAATCTTTTAAGCTTTAGAAAAATGCATCATAAAAGTGTTCCATATGACAGGTGTGCTGTATTCTGACGCAACACAATAAATCACTGGTAAGGAGATTGAAATTAAACTCATTATTTAACAAAAATCATCTAGTCACACAATTCAATTCCTGAAGGAATCATTAGAATTTGGTTCAAAAATGAGAATCGGAGTTCGGTTTGAATGATTCAATAATGAATGAGACAGATCTGGTTCAATTCACTTAATATTCTAGTTACAATGGTTAACAGATGGGAAAGATTGTCTGTAAATGAATACTTTTGGGATTATTACCACAAAATAATACATATCTAAAGTCAAGGCCTTAGTTCAAGGAATATTTCATCCAAAAATGACACCTCTGTCAACATTTACTCACCCTCAAGTTATCCCAGAACTGCGTAATGTTCTTCTGCAGAAAACAAAAGGGAAAATGTAAATAATGTTTTCAATGCTCTTTTTCAATAAATTACAATACACGAGCACTGCAGCTTTCAAGCTTCAAAAAAATCATAAAAGTGCTCCATATGACTCGTGTGCTATATTCTGATGCCACATCATAGCTGACTGGAAAATAGATATGTTCAATTGCTGAATGAATCACTTGAATCATCAGAATTTGATTCATAATGTAAATCGGAATCCAGTCTAGATGATGCATTAATGAATCTGACTGATCCGGTTCAACCCACTCACTTTATATTCTAGTCACAACGAATAACAGCTTATTGGAGGAAAAGATTGGCAAAGGTATTTTTAATCACACCATGCTACATATCATATGAATCCAGAAGATTAATCTATACTGCATGAATCATATGGACCTATTTTGTGATGCTTTTTTGTAGCTTGAAAGCTTAAGTCACCATTTATTTCCATGGATATAGCACAACCATAACCGTCTTCAAAATGTCTTATTTTGTGCTCTGCAGAAAAAAAGGAAGTCGAAGAGGAAACAACATGAAGGTGAAAAAATGATGACAGCATTTTCATTTTTAAGTGAACTACACTTTTAAGTTCTTTCTTTCTGTGCTCTGGTTTTTCTAATCTCTTTATTTTCTTTCTGCATCTCTAACCCTTTCTAGCATCTTACTTCTTGCTTTCCCGTCTCTATTCTTTTCTCTTCACCCATGTAATTTTAATGGAAGGACAGAGCAGCAGCTCTCACCCTCCTTCGTGCCCACAGTGATGATAGCTCCTGGTATTGAACTTGGATGTGTGTGTGTGTGTGTGTGTGTATGTGTATCAGAGTATCCATTATCATTTTCATCCAGAGCGAGAGATCCGACCAGATCACTCATCCGGATATGCCTGTCATCAACACTCAGTGCCGCAAACACTCCTGCGGAGAGCCTTCTGCCCAACGCCGATCAATAATTGAGATTATTTGGACTCCTTTCACCTTGGGCCATATGTAGTTTAAAGCTTCAATAAAGGGACTCATTTCTACAGTGTTTTATCACAGGCAGAGCTGCTTGTGTGTGTGCATTTTTGTGCACACGTCTGAACGGAGATGTCACCTTTGTACAGTTACATATATATCTGTCGCTGCCGTGCCATCGTTACTGCTATTCTTAAGTTAATAGTGGTCTGTTTTACCCATATTGTATAATTGTGTGTTCTTGCAGCGGTAGTGGTTCAAAATTTTGGGGATTTGGAAGCTATTTATTTATTTGAAAGCTATTAATACTTGTATTCAACAATAATACATTCAATTGGTTAAAAGAGACAGTAAAGACATGTATAATGTTGGAGAAAGTTTCCACAAAAATATTAAGCAGCAAAACTGTTTTCAACAAGAAATGTTTCTTGAGCACCAAATCAGCAAATTAGAATAATTTCTGAGGTATCATGTGACACTGGAGTAATGGCTACTGAAAATTCAGCGTTGCCAACACAGGAATAAATTATATTTTAAAATATATTAAAATAGAATGCAATTATTTGAAATTGTAATATTATTTAACAATATTTCTGTTTTTACTGTGATTTTAATCAAATAAATGCAGCCTTGCTGAACATAAGAGACTTCTTATTGACCGCAAACTTTATAATAATTGCATTTTAAAATTAATGAATTAATTACATTTTAAAATATATTAACATAAAAAAATGTAAAGTGCAATACTATGTATTTTGTACTCTATTTTTCTGCCATTTCATTTATGCTCTACTACTTTCACTGTATTTTTGCAAGATGCAAAGAAATACAATATTAGTGAGTATAAAATAATTTTCAAAAACATTTACTGACCCCAAACCTTTCAATGACAGTGCAAATGTAATAAGATGTTTTACCTTAGCTACAGAAGAGTGCAAGAAGGGTGCTATTTCGCAAGAAGAGTGCTATTTGTCTAACAAAGAGAGGTGCTTTGTATTTGGAACATTTCAAATCAGTCCATTACAGTTCAGATACTCTCTTTGTAGCAAACAGAAAGGCAGTTCACTTGGCTTTAGAACAGAGCCACTGCTTTTCCCCCCTAATTTCCATCACTTTCACATGTGTCTCTTTCCGCCATAAGACCTCAGCTTTTCTACCATTTCAAGCTTTTTTGCTTTATTTTAAACATGTAACCCCTCACTGTCACTCTCCACCTGCCACCCCTACACACACACACACACACAACACATGCACACGCTGTGAGACAATCAGCAGAAGGGGGCCTAAACATCTCAAATTAAAGTCTGGCTGTGATGGATGGGCTCCTATCTGAGAGAGATATTGCACCTGTTTCCCCCCTGAATGATAGCCACTTCTCCCCATCGTTTATATTGATTTGTCTCCATCCTCCCTGCTTGTTTCCAGCAGCTACTCGTACACACACTACATGGCAGTAGCATGAACACTAAGGCTTCAACGCATCTGCATACTAACTAGAATTTCACTCTGATAACTTTGTGTAATAGATAAACACTTCTAACGCTTCAACTAAGCGTCAACCATTTCCCCCCCTTGTTAATCCCTTTTTCTCGTTCTCTGCATTTTCTCCAAGGGTTTGCAGACAATGAAGAACTCACGTTATTGCATTTCCATCGAGAGAAAGAAACGCAAGACAAGGTGGGATGTAAATAAATCCTTTGCCAATGCAGAGGTGGATTGGAAGACGAATAAAGGAAGTTAAAGACAGTTGCAAATTAAAAAAAAAAAAGATGGCAAAAAAAAAACATCTTCTGCAATGCGAAAAGATAATGTGAAATCCAAATTGACCATCTTTAGTTTTAGTTTATATATATATATATATATAAAAATAAACATTCCTGGTATTTTTTGCATGATTCATAAGTAGTTTTTTTTTTTTTTTTTTAAGAAAAGTTTTCATAACCTTTCATCAGAATGTATTTTCTCAGCTTTTGAAACAACTTTTCTTATGTAATCAAGGTTGCACAGATGAGGACATATAATAACATATCCAAAAATCTCATATACCAAAGAATTCTCACTCTGAGGTTGTGCCAAACCTGTATAAGTTTCTTTCTTGTGTGGAACATAAAAGAAGATATGTTCAAGAATCTTGGTAACCAAACAGTTGATGGTAGACATTGACTTTCATAGTAGGGGGGGAAAACACTGTAAGCCAATAGACTGTTTGGTTACCAACACTCATACAGGCTTGGAACAGCAGGAGGTTGAGTAAATAAAGACAATTTTTATTTGTGGATTAACTATCCCTTTTAGATTTCTTTTTTTTTTACTTTCAAGCACGCCTTTGTCAAAATACAACTAGGTTAGTAGAATTGTTATTCACCAATTATTTCAATACAATCAAACCCAGACAGATAAAATAAAGTCCCAACTTGCATTATTTATCACTAAATATTCTGTTTTAGTTGTAAATGTGTCAGAATATGGAAGTTAAAAAATTGTGATCACCGTGTGATTCTATCATTTGCATTCCTCTCTGCATGGTTCATTTCTGTTCAACAGCATGCAGTTCACATGCCGTGCCATGATATATCTCCTTTTTAAACCTTCCTCTCTTCTTTCTGTGGATGCTCTGTGTGCAGTGACATTCTCCACTTGTTCTGTCATAATACTGTTAACTCATATCTCTGCGTGGCTTTGATACTTTTCAGTGTTTTACATGAATAATTTCTTTTTTCTCTTCCAACACGCTGAAATTGCATGAGGTGTAATTTATGAGTTTTTCGCCATATTTGAATATATGTCAAAGGACCATTTGGTGCCAAAGTGCCATTTGAATGGATGATCGGTTCAGGCTGTAGAATAAATTTTGAATATATCAAAATGTATATTCAGGGTTTTCCTGGGCCGAAGTGAAACCCACGCAGTGAAACAACATCCAGACAGAAACGAACTGGCTGAAGTCCTACCAGATCCATGTAGAAAACACCACCTCTGCAGCAGGGACAGAAAATATGTGAGCACTCATGTGTAAAATAGAAAGAGAGTTATTGTGTATCATTCTGCATATACTGTCACATATGCTGCATTTGGATCAATCTCAGCATGGCATTTCCAAACATACACTGAACTCTATCCATATAGACAGTATTAGAGTTAACCTTGCAGTATCACTTACACTAGAAGCAAGCAAATGTGATGAAACAACGTGCAACAGGGTTGTGTGCCATTCTGAATTGATATGGAAATTAATTTTATTTGAATTTTGAATTGAAACGAAATTTGGATTGAATTGAGGTAGCAAACAGGATAGAAATGACTATTTAAATGTGAATTAAAGGAAGTAAAATTTAACTGAACTTCAAAAATGTTTAACAAGAAAAGCAAAGCTTGCTGATTTGGAGAATTTGGGGGGATAGATAGATAGATAGATAGATAGATACACTAGGAAACACAGACAGAGAGACAGACAGATAGATGATAGATAGATAGATAGATAGATAGATAGATAGATAGATAGATAGATAGATAGATAGATAGATAGATAGATAGATAGATAGATAGATAGATAGATAGATAGATAGACACACTAGGAAACAGAACGACAGACAGACAGACAGACAGACAGACAGATAGACAGATAGATAGATATATAGATAGATAGATAGATAGATAGATAGATAGATACACTTGGAAACACAGACAGATAGATAGATAGGTAGATAGATAGGTAGATAGATAGATAGATAGATAGATAGATAGATAGATAGATAGATAGATAGATAGATAGATAGATAGACTAGGAAACAGAACGACAGACAGACAGACAGACAGACAGACAGACAGACAGACAGATAGATAGATAGATAGATAGATAGATAGATAGATAGATAGATAGATAGATAGATAGATAGATAGATAGATAGATAGATAGATAGATATGCTTTGACATTCATGGCCAATCAGACTAGACCTACGGTTTTGGAACTCACTCACACTTTTTGTTTTTTTTCTTGTACGCAATATGCATCAGACTCTCTGTGGGTGTGCTGTCTGAGGCAGAGGCTAGTAATCGGCCTCCAGATAAACTCTCAACAGCTCTTCTTTGCAGCCAGCAATATATCCTCTCAGACTGACAGACATTTGTGCAGCACATCCCTCTTACCGCTTTAGCTGCATTCATCAGTCTGGGGTCGGCGGTGAAGCTCCACGGCTCACGGGAATGCTAGAGGAGGCCTGCAGAACTGATGCTCTCCTCTGAGGCTTTGTAACCTTAAACATAACCCAGCCATCGCCCATTGGCACCAGGGGAAAGATTTCCTGTCAACCAGGTGAATGACTATTAGTTTACAGATGGGGGGAAGTGGGGAAGAGTCTAATGGTCCTCTGAGATGGGCTCTGACTATTTTCCCCCAGCCATATTACAGTCTCTCGCTCTCTCTGTGACTCTTCTCCTTCTTTCTATTTTACCCTTTCTGAATGGCAGAAGGGATAGTATGGAAAACACAAAGGCTGAATTCTGCTGAATGATCAAAAGCTTGAAGTGGTTGTTGTGCAAAAACAATAAAAATAAGAGGAAGCGTAGAGGGAAGAAGGGGCGACAAGGAGAGAGTCTCAGTCACAAGCGGTGACTAAACAAAATCAATGTAGCGACTTCAAAGCATTAGAGATGCTACTTTCAGACAAACGCCCCAAAGTATCACATCAATATCACCCATACATATTCACTCTCATCTATACCTGGAAGTTGTCAAGCCATGCAGAGGGGTTCTCTATGAATAGATTTTTTCTGTGTCAGACTGAGAGAAGACTCATCTGATATATAAACTCAACTCTGGCCTGCATGAACTCAGCTCAGACAATTACCTTCGATCTCTCTAGACCCTGGACTAACAAGCATTACGACTGATTAATGTAAGACACTGTATTTACATGCACACATTTGGCATTTGAGAGTGTGTGTGTGTGCTCACTGTGAATTAAACCCTTGATTACTGTTAATATTATCAACATAATTACTGATAACATGTTTGTTAACAAAGGTTTTTTATTTTATTTTGTCAAAGGCAGTGTGATAAAAATGAGCATAATACTAATAATCAAACAATTTAACACTGCAGATTCAAAAAAGAATATGGAAATGTGATATTAAACATATTCATAATGATAATGCACTAAAAATTATATTTGAAAAAAACTTTCAAATAATCATAAATACAATATTGTTCAAAAATGTATTATTATTATTAAAAGTATTATTAATAATTATTCAGTAAAGGATGCATTAAAACTGATAAGACTTTTATAATGTTTCAAACAATTATATTTCAAATAAATATTGTTCTTTTGAACATATTCATCAAAGAATACTGAAAAATATAAAAATAATGCAAATGCACAAGTACACTTGGACTGAGTTATGTACTAATCAGCATGTGTAATTCATGCTGCATTTAGCACTTCCTTGTCAATTAAATTGTCATTTTTGTCACCAAAAATTGCCATTTTTGTCTAAAATGAATGAACATGATGTTTGCATCAAAACACAATAACTATGCCTAAAACTTTGTAAAAGTTAAACTAGTTACTAGTGCAATGCATTAGCAGCTGAGCTACATGTTCATGGAAGACAGTTGACTGTTTGAAGCTGCAGTGGAAGACAGCTGATAGTTTGAGTGACAGCACTGAGTGCCGCCCCACAAATTGTCTTGCACTTGTCCATCACAAAGAGCCCTCTAGCTAGCACAGCCGTCAGAAATTGTGTCTGATATTATGAGACTGAAGTTAAATTTGAGTGTGTATGACTGCTGAGGAAAAATAATACAGGATTTTCTAAGCATGACAATTTTGTGAATGCATTCGAGAAGCTGAAATAACATGAACACCATGATTTGACTTAATACGACTATTTAGAGGTGCATTAATCCTTGGGAACTGTGTAATTATCTGGAAATGGAAGACAGAGGAAAGATCCATCTCACTAAACATATTCATATACTACTGCATCTGTCTAGATTACTAATGCTGACCACATTATTTAAACACAACTAAGGCCAAAGTGAAGCCTTTGACAGAAAATACTCATTTTAAACACAGGTTGTCAGTATGAATAAGCAT
The DNA here is from genome assembly GCF_001515645.1 of Sinocyclocheilus grahami. Taxonomy (NCBI): domain Eukaryota; kingdom Metazoa; phylum Chordata; class Actinopteri; order Cypriniformes; family Cyprinidae; genus Sinocyclocheilus; species Sinocyclocheilus grahami. The sequence continues at coordinate 2,153,282 of NW_015505220.1, read as the reverse complement.
TACTTTCTAATCATGCATTTCACCAGAGCCCTTTACTACCTCTTTGAAATTAATATTTCATCCGCTGCTGAATGTCACAGAAAATTTGAGGTTATATCCATGAATGCCGAAACCTATCTTCATTTCATTAAGAGGAAAAAGTGTTTCCCCTGATTAAGTCATTTCCCAGTCCAATGGGTCAGGAATTTCAAAGAAAATGATGGATAGTGTATTCAGTACAGTATATACATTCAATTTCCCTGTGTAGAGTGTCTGTACTGTATGCATACGTGTTACAATACTAGTTTATGGAACAACAATACTTAGCACGCGAAACTAATCAACACAGGCCTTCACATAAACAAATGCCAAAGCTTTTGTTTATATTCTTTTAAATATCCTCGCGGAGCACATCAGCATTTCACACTAGATTCCAAAACCTGAAACACCACACATACACAGGGAACACACACACACATATATAATATATATATATATATATATATATATATATATATACACATACATCATCTTCTTTATATATATCATCGGAAAATCAACTGTTCATTTCAAGTGTATCATCTGAGCGGTTCTACATATTTTGCTGTGTCTGTCTGATCTAAAACAAAGCTGAATATCATGAGAATATAAATATACTTACATACTCCATTTGACCTAATTTCACCATCAAAGCCAGTATGACAAGATGATCCTCTTACAACGACAAAGATACAACATTCAGTTCAGCAGTTATTATACAGAAGTTGTGCATCACTGAATGTCACGATTGACCAATCAGAATTAAATAACGCAATGTAATAAGTTTATGCTAACATACCTGTACTTGGAAACCCAGGCTCATTGGAAATACCTGACTGCCTAAAACTGCAAAAACATACCTATACATAAAGTTTACTGCCATTTCCAGGTGAAATGAATGCTAGCGGCAAAAAAACACCAACAACTTTTGTTCCTTTTCATACAAATTATGATTACAGGGCCGATTATTGATGAATAAAGGATTTTTTTTTAGCAGTTCCTTGCACAATACTCATGCTATAAAGAGCTAAAAAAAAAAAAAAACTTTAGACTTCGTGCATGAGTAGTAAACTAATACATTTTGACACTTGCATTGCATAACTAGGGCCTTATGTATGGCTTTTTGGATGTAGTAAACTTGCTTGGTAGCACACCCAGTACATTGTTGCACTTGAGATGGAGAGCTTGGTTACGAGTACCATTAAAAACCAGTTACAATACTCCACAAAAGAGCTCAATACCTTATATAAGGAAGCTAAAATGGCATGGTTGTTTCAGCTAATGCACTTTATTCACTTTTATTAACACTTCTTGTTAGATTTAGAGGTGAGCTTAGTGTAGGTGGTACATTAATTTGAATTGCTATAGGGCGTTAACCTTTTAGCGTTACTCGGCAGATATTTAATTTCTGAACTGTCATGATACGTTTAACAAACAACATCATAAAATATTGTTGCAGTCACATTTAACTGTTTCGGAAAAAAATAAACATGGACAGTTAATTTTGTTGCTGGATGCTACAGATGGTACACATTACATTCACCCAATTCATGGCAAAAATATGCTCCAAGTTTGCACAAGGACAGCACACAAATACAATATTATGTTTGTGCCCAAATGGTGGCATTCTGTGATTCATAATTAAATTAAAATCTCAGTCTTTGCGCTCCTGCTGCAGTGGCTCAAACCTTAGCGAAGTGAGGCATCTTGGCTCAGATTTTGACCTGGCTCTCTTTTTCCCTTGAGCTGGACGGAAGGAGCAAACAGTCTCAGTGTTTGTTCATCAATCACAGAGATTTCTCTCTCTTTTCCTTCAGCTTCTGCTTTCTCTTCTTCTCGTGTTCCCTTCCTGCAGGGTCACGGTCTTGATTCCCTTTTTACAGAGTAAATACCAGTGACATTTGCTCAATCTCAGGATGGTCACCGATTAGTCTTAGCATTAAACATAAGCAACCATTAAAGTATTCATACACGCAGAGAATCTTGAGCTTTCTAGTCTGCAGTGCTGATTTTTTCTGACTGCATCTATTATTTTACTGTAGATTATAACAATTATATTTTAAAGCAAGACTGAGACACTCTTAGCCTTCCTCCTTTTTTAAATTAAAAATACAGCACATCAAGAATTTTCTTATTTATATATATATATATATATATAAATTCACATCATAGACCCCCAAATATGACAATCCCTTGGCGACAAGTGACCCCGTTCCTAAAATATAAAGGTAGCTGTCTATAAAACATTAAAATTATAATTAAAATTAAATTACAAGTAAAAACTATAATTTTTATTAAAAGTACATTTTAATTGTGATATACTGATTTTAATAAATAAATAAATAAACCTCAATCCAAAGTATAATGGGAAATTAGGTTAAAATACGGTTAAAACATATGGTAAAATACTATAATAAAACATCATATAAAATACATTATTTTATTAAATGTACTGTTGATATTCATACACTAACTGATAAATAAATAAATAACCTGAAGCAGAATAAAGCAATTATAATGTGAAATTAGGTTTAAAAATATGTATTTCTTTAAGAAAGTATTTATGTATTTATTTATGTATACGCCATACTCTGACAGCCAAGACTACCCCTAAAATAAAAAGGGAACTGATTGAATGGTTGAAAATAATCTTACAGAACCAGCAAAGGATGTTGATCCAGAAACACGTCCTACTTGTTCAAATCACATTAAGCAGGAGAAATAAGAGTTTTCTTGAGGATTAAAAAACAATCAATCAGGCCAAATTTGGCAACCCTAAAAGGAAAAAAAAACGTTCCCCTTGAGCAGCCTTCAGAAAAATGCAAATGCTATTGCTGAAGTAACAACGTCATGATTGATGTGTGTAACAGTAAGAAACCAACATGCTGTCCACGCCTCGTCAATTCTGCCCCACATCCGAGCCAATGCAGATTAACCTTCCGGCACCTCAGAGCAAAGAACCACATCACACAAGCCCCTCACAAAGACTCGACCTTCTGTCTTACAATGGCCAAAAAACAAACCAGAATGAACAAAAAGTAGTCACTGAAGAGAAAAAAGTTAAAACAGTATCTGTCAATCCTTCAAAGACTCAGATGGCTACGGATTTACAACAAAATTGCCCATGTTCCCAAAGCCCCCCTTTAAATTACACTGACTGCGAAGGACGTTGTTTCATCACCATACTTTGACTAAACAGCTTACAGTTTGGATTAGGGCTCGGCCCCCCTCTGATCTGGCACGGCTGCCTTATATAAACCATGAACCCGGGATAGAGATAAAGCATTGCTCTTCAACTACCAGAATGGAATAAGAAATCATCCTGACAGAGCCAAGCGTCTTGAGGGCCCGGCGAGTTGCACGGTGAATGAAGGCTGAAGGTCACTGTTTTTCAGAGCCTTTCCTGGAAACAAAGAAGCGAGCCAGTTTTGATATGAGCAAGGGTTAATGCATTCGGTTTAGTCTGGGAAAGGTGAAAGGTTTAAGGTGGGAAACCGATACGCTTTGATCGACAGAAAGAAACAGGAAAGGATGTCAAAGCGGCAGATAGAGAGCCAGGATATCACTGTATCTCTTTATCGAAATGTCATTCAGAAACAACATGATTAATCTCGCATAACAAGATGGCATTTTGCTGTTAGATGCAATATTATGACAGGCACCCAAGGGCAATTTGCTATCACAAGAATCTCAATGCCGAAGTTTGGTTCGCCATATATCACTGTATAACGCTGACTCATGCTAGATATACTACGCAGAGTCACCCTGGGCCATTGAGGTACAATGTCATGTTTGACCAACCTTGAAATCTTTCTCAAGTCTTTAACAACCACAATGTGATTCGCTTATAAAACAAACCAAACGTGAACACTGTGCCTTGAACAGTGGCAGATCACAGCATAGACAGGATTCTGAGTTGGCATATAGCACCGTGGACTGCATATTTCAGCAGGTTCATGGGATACGCGACAGCTCTCCTCTCCACTCCGCTCGCCCATCTCACTGAAAATGAATTGTGTCCTAGTGCATAAGTTTCTCCAAGCAGCTCCCTGTGCTTTACTTCACCACCTGTTTTCACTTCGCTTGCTATCTGTCTGCACCATAGAAATAGGATAAATGGTCTGCTCATAAAAAGTCTCTTCACCTGCTGGAAGCCAACAATGGGGAAGAGATGATAATTCAGGCGGTGTTCAGTACAGATCAGATTCCTAATATACACCCAAATGGCAACTAGTTCAAATTTTACTACTCAAACAAAAAACATGAAAAGCAAGCAGCCATGAGATATCGTTATTCTTTCTCAACCTTTGATTCTTTTTTTTTTTTGTAAAAAATGTATAATGCTAGTTTATTTTTCCCCTTCTATCTTGCTCGAAAGTAACTATAAAAATACTAACAACTACTACTACTACTACTACTAATAATAATAATAATAATAATAATTTTTCTGATTTGCACTACTGTTTAAAATTTTGGGGCTATTAAAAATATAAATAAATAAAAAGCATGTATCTTATGCTCACCAGGCTGCATTAATATGATCAATGAATAAATACATTAAAACATCAATATTGTGAAATATTATAGCCATTTAAAATACATTATTTATTTTACTATGTTTATAATATAATTGTTTACATAATCCTTCAGAAATCATTCTAATAAGTGATCCTGGAGCCCAAAACCAGTCTTAAGTAGCATGGGTATATTTGTAGCAATAGCTAAAAATACATTGTATGGGTCCATGAAGATATTTTGTGAATTTCCTACCGTGAATATATAAAAACTTACTTTTTTGATTAGTATTATGCATTGCTAAGAACTTCATTTAGACAGCTTTAAATGTGGTTTTCTCAATATATTAATTGTTTTGCACTCTTAGATTCCAGATTTTCAAATAGTTGTATCTCGGCCAAATAGTGTCCTATCCTAACAAATACATTCATACATCAGTGGAAAGCTTATTTAGTCAGATTTCAGATGATGTATAGATCTCAGTTTAGAAAAATTGACCCTTATGACTGGTTTTGTGGTCCATTGTCACATATGCACATATGCATCTCTAATGCTTTGATTTGCTGCTCAGTAATTTTTTTTTTTTCAGTTGTGCTTCTTAATATTTTAGTGATAACCGTGATAGATTTTATTTTCTGGATTCTTTAATGTTGTTTTTTGCTCAAAAATACTGCATTTATTTGAAACTGAAAACTTTTGTTGTGAGCGTGAGCATAAAAAGGCAGCCGGTGCAATGCATACCAGGTTTTCGCTGAGGAGCCGAGCCGATGACCCGGCCGTTCAGCGGTGGTACAGCAGACGTGGCGACGGGACGTGATGACTCCGTTCCCTCCTTCAGGGAACCAGGGTTACATACGTAACCGAGACGTTCCTGTAACGAATCAGCTCATGAGGAAATATGAATAATTAACCATAACTAGTTATAATTAATTATTCATATTTTAGATCCGCTGTAGATATTTAGCTGACCTCTCAGGGTCAACTGTCTTGTCAATTCTAAGAACGTTAATTTCCTGGTTAAGGGAAATAACTTTCTTACTGTACAATTCTACAAAAGCTTGTAGCATAAATCTGCATGATTAAGTGACTCCAGTTATAAGCAAACAATGAACCACGTCAAGTGTGATACAAGTAAGGTTTTATTAACTACATAAACACTTAAACTAGTCTAACATACTACATAAACACATAAACTGGTCTAACATCACATAGTTTTCCTATTAATTAATTAGCAAAGAAAAGTCCTTCCCTTGTGGATTTTCCTTATGGGCAAGGAAGCGATTTTCTTCACCTAAATTCCAGGAGGTCGTAAATGTATCGGGTGTCAGCATTGCTATGGAACCAGGGGCATTTTCAGCTTCCTGGGGTGTTACAGAGTATTTGTTAAATCTAGCTAACAAAATATATATTTTGTGTTTGAGTGGTCCAGACGCTACATTCCCTTTCAGTCGGTCACTCCGAGTCACGTCGGTGACCAACGAATTGGGATCCCTACCAAAGCGCCATGGATGCTGCCCCTTCCAGTGTCCTGTGCGAGCCGCCTGCGCCCCTTTGTGGTGTAGACCGGGGCTCGCAACAAGAAGACCAGTCACTGTTCCCTGACTCACCACCTGATCCCTGAAGGGAGTAGTGGGAACCTTGGGCACATAGCCGGGCCGGGGCCTCAAGATTACCTGGGAGTCTACCAGCCCAAACTCTAGGCATGAATCGTAAACCGGATATGCGTGCAGGTCCCCTACCCTCTTGATGGAGGCCAGTGCAAGCAGGAGCAGAGCTTTCATTGAAATAATCTTTAGCTCGACTGACTGCAAGGGCTCAAATGGGCTCTGCTGTAGTGCTTTGAGCACTAGAGACAGGTCCCAAGAGGGTTTAGAGGAGGGCCGGGGAGGATTTAACCTTCTAAGGAACCTGATCACCAGATCATGCTTCCCTACTGAACATAGACTTTAAGGGTGGTGTGCTAGTGCGTCCGTGCCGAATGTTCCCTCGGTCAGGGAGTAGAACAACTGGCAGTGAGAGGTTTCTGAAGAGGCAAACATGTCTACCTGAGCGGCTCTGAAACGTCTCCAAAACAGCTGGACCGTCTGGGGATAGAGTCTCTATTCTCTCGAGAGCGTAGCTCGTGACAGCTCCTCGGCCGTACGGTTGAGCAGACCCAGAGTGTGAATGGCACGAAGTGACCTCAGAACCTTCATACTCCAAAGGAGGAGGTGGCAGGCGAGTTGCGACATGCGCTGACCTCCTTGTCGGTTTATGTACACAGTGGTCGCTGTGTTGTCCATTTGTACCAGCACGTACTTGCCTCGTAAGCACCCTTTGAGACAGTTCAAGGCAAGGTGCACTGCTAATAACTCTAGGCAATTGATCCGTCCATACCCATGACACAGCGTGCCTGTTGTACGTGGCCCCCCAGCCGGTGGTGGAGGCATCCGTGCATGCCACATCATGCCTGGAGACCTGTTCTAGGGGCACTCCTGCCCGGAGAAACGTAAGGTCTGACCACGGGGTGAAGGTTTGGTGACAGGCCGGTGTAACTTGGACCCAGTGAGTGCCGCGCTGCCATGCCCACCTCGGAACTCGGCCATGAAGCCAGTGCTGGAGCGGTCTCATATGAAGCAGCCCCAGCGGCGTAACTGCCGCTGCAGCTGCCATATGCCCCAAGAGCCTCTGAAATAGTTTCAGTGGGACCACTGTCCTGCCCTTGAACGAATTCAAGCAGTTCAGAACCGACCGACACCAACTCCATACCGAGAAAAGAGATCCTCTGCGTCGGGGAGAGTTTGCTATTTTCCCAGTTGACCTGAAGGCTCAACCGGCTGAGGTGGGAAAGCACCAAGTCCCTGTGTGCACACAACTGATGCTGAGACTGAGCTAGTATGAGCCAGTCATTGGGAATGCGACCGCCCTGTTCTCTCATGGGAACCAGAGCTGCCTCCGCAACTTACGTGAAGACACGGGGCGACAAGGCCAGCCCGGAGGGCAGGATGTTTCTGCGTCAACATTTTGAACGGTAACCGGCGAAGGGCCCGGTTCAAAACACGCAGATCCAAGTTTGGTCGTAACCCACCGCCTATCTTGGGTACAATGAAGTAAGGGCTGTAAAGCCCGGTATTCATATCGGCTGGAGGGACCGGCTCTATCGCATCCTTTGCCAGTAGGACTGCGATCTCCGCATGCAAGACAGGAGCATTGGCCTCCTTCACTGCCGTGAAGCGGATGCTACTGAACTTGGGCGATGCCGGGCGAACTGAATCGCATAGCCGAGGCTGATGGTCCGCAGAAGCCAACGAGACAGGTTGGGTAGCGCTTGCCAGGCACCCAGAAACCGTGCAAGCGGGACAAGTGGAACCACCGCCGTACCCGCAGTGGGGCAGCAAGGTGGAATGCAGGGACCCAACTTGGGCGGCTTGTGAGCGAACCGGAGAGGGGTCTGAGTGTGCGGTGCAACGCTTACCTGGTTCCACAGGTTGGCAGAGGGTGTGTGAGTAGGGCCTTTGTTGACACTCTCGAACCACCTGCTGCTGCCGGCTGGCGAAGGAGGAGGATGAGTGAGCTGGTACACTCTTTAAAGAGGGCCCAGCGCGTTCCTTCGGGGGCTCAACTGGTTGTGAAGCGCTAGAGGAGCGATGGTCCCCTGAGGGTTGGTTCCCTGAGGGGTTTGCCACCACTCAGACCGCCCATGCTACTGCCCGAAGTAGTCCACGCCTGGCTGCCGCCAGGACGAACACTATATCCAACACACTCCAACATTTCAGATCACTGTTCGGAACATTTCGGAACTCAGTCACTGTTCTTGTGTGCCTAATTACAGTAACAAAAAATAAAATTTAATAAAATAAAAAAATATGTAAAATAAAAAATATAATTTCTTCATCGAAATTTGTTTCAAATTTTTCCAATTTAAATAAATAATTTATACAAATAATAGAGGCAACAGAGCTCTGCCCCCCTGGAGGAAACGGAGCCTTGCCCGCAGCTCCGAGATGGTCACCTTCCCGCAATGGGAACATGACTTATCCGCGAACGCCACCTCAGCGTGCTTCATGCCCAGACACATTTTATTTTATTTATTAAATAAATAAAATAAACATTTAAATTCTTAAATAAATGAATATTAATGTTTCATTACATAAAAAAATTTAAATAACTTATATTTTAATAAAATAAATTACAAAATGTAATTAAATAAAATGATATAGTTTTTCTTAGAAATTGGTATCATCCAAACTAAATCATCCAAATCCAGTCTTCCTAAATTATTTGTAGACACTTATGTTTAGTTTTATTATCAACACGAAAGTCTTGTGCTATTAGACAAACCTTCTTCTGCTGAAATAGCTAACAAAATAGTGACAGGATGAAACTGAATAAGAAATTTCAGTGTTCCAGAACAGCAGAAATGTCATCATCCAATATCATCTGTCAAGAAGCGCGGTTAAAAAAGAATGACTTTGCCCGTTTTGGCCTGCTGAGAGATAATCAGGAGTGCTCAGCAGACTTTGCATATAGATACGCCAGTGCTTTTGGGAGCCTTGCACGCGTGACACCACATACAGTACGTGATTGATTGTTGTTGTTGTTTTTTGTTTTGTGAAAAAGCTCTATTTAAAACAGCATCTCTGTCTACAGTATGTCACTGTTCTCTGTTCCATTCGGCAGAACATGGCACACACAGCATCTAAGCTAGCTTATAGTCTAAGTGTACTGGGACCAGGAGGGTTGATCTTTCTCATCCTCACTGATCCAGAGAGATTGTAGCACCCCTACTGAGGTTGGTTAGTTCTCGGCTTACTGTTCTTACAGAGAAGATGAAGAAAAAAAGGAAAAAAGGAAAACATCTGTTAAGCCTGTAAGTTTAAAACTCATCATGGTCAGACAGTTTCTCATGCTCACCGAGCCTGCATTTATTTTGATGAAAAATACAGTAAAAACAGTATTATTTTGAAATATTTACAGAAATTAAAAGAAGTGTTTTCTATTTGAATACAAATACAATATGTATTCCTGTGATGCAAAGCTGAATTTTCAGCATCATTACTCCAGTCTTCAGTGTCACATGATTCTTCAGAAATTATTCTAATGCTGATTTGCTGCTCAAGAAACAAATAGTATTATTATTATTATTATTATTATTATTATTATTATTATTTTAATAATTAAATATTTAGCTGCTTAGTATTTTATCAGTGATACTTTATTTATTTATTTATTTATTTAAAACATAAATATGTTGCTGCGTTATAAATGCCTTTATTGTCACTTTATCTAAGTTTTGCATCCTTGATAAATACAAGTATTAATTTAATTAAATGTAGTAATACAAATAAAAAGGTTATTAATATTGTTACTACTAACATGCATGCTATTATTGCTGTCCTCTAATTATTTACTTTTTAAAAAACTAAAATGCTGCAATAAAAAAAAAAAACAGCATACATTTAGTTATCAGAAACATACACATAGAAATAAACATCAGGCAAGTTAATCAGTCCTTCTAGATATTCTCCAACATTTCAGATCCCGAAACACACACACACAAGGTCTCTAGGGCAATGACTACACCATGTGCAACAAAACAATGTTATATATATATATATATATATAAATATATATATATATATATATATATATATATATACACACGAAAGTTTGCAAAACAAATTACAACTCCACTAGAAGTTACGGCATAATGTAGTAACACAAACAAAAATATGGGTATTTGGGAGTCCAAAAGAGCGCTTATCTATTCATGACACAGCCTGCACATTTGGAACGTCATTACATTCTAGTTAGCAACACGTTCAAAAGGAATTATGAATCAACCAAAAGCCGAAGCACAACAAAACACACATTCCTTCAGAGAGAAAAGTGCCAATCCATTCCAGCAGGTCTTTAAATCAGCCATCTTCAGCATTATCTGCTCCAAAAAAAAGGTCAATCAAACCCGTCCTACTTTTCCTCCAGTGAAGTGCCTGCAGTCTGCATTTATTTTTTGTTATTGTTTTTTTTTATATATAGAGCACTACAGGGAGCCATCAAGACCGTTCTCTTGAGATAGTTGAGGATTTCCTGTACTACACAAAGAGTCAAGGCTTTGACTGAACATTTTACACTTGTATTCGCTCATTTAAATAACAAGCTCTTGTCGTAAATTCCTTTAAGTCCAACGGTGCTTGTAATTAAATCTCGCACAAATACGCCAAAGGCCAACCAATTTCTGCTTCCCTCCATGGGTCAAATTAAGGATGGAGAGATTTTAAGCAACATGACTTTCCCCTTTGTCACTGCAGCGATTCCGTGTCACAATTTGCTACATACATACGGAAGAATGGGCGACAGTATAAAGCTCCCGGTAAACCTGTTTATGAGAAAGCAGATTAGCTTTTATATTCTTCACGGTTACTCCAGAAGAACCAGGAGGAAACAAACGGTATAAAAACACACTAGTATATACTAAATGCATGATGAGTCATATTGAGGAGGTAGCAATATATTAAAAGTAAATTACATTGTGCTACAAGGCCTAGCCTGGATGTGCATAACCATACAACTAATTTCCCTCGGGAAATCAGTAGCGAGTTTTGTGTGTCTGCGCGATTGGGAAGGTCTCACACTTTCATATGTTCACTTTGTCCTATTCTCCATCAATACCTGTTTTTAATGTACGTCTCTGCCATTTCTGGCTTTGCACACATGACCATCCGCACCTAACAAAGCACTAGAGCATGTTGGCACCCTAAATGGGTTTTACATGATAGATTACCGTTTGTATTGAGTATCAAGAGTATTGATTAGTCTCCATGATAGGTGTGCGAATGGCTTCACGCAGCCTAGATGTGACATCCAGCTGTTTAGGTATGCAGAAACGCATACATCTTCAGCCAGTTTCAAAATAGATGAACTGGAAAAAGGGGTTTCCCTATGGCTCAATTTTACACATGCACATATCGAAACCCGCTTTCCACTTTATGGCTGCCGTCTGCATGAAGTAATTGTGTGTTCACGGAGAACTCTCAAAATTATTTTGGCTGGTTACATTTACAACCTTTTCGGTGGCTTTAATTATTGACACTTTTGATGCACTATTGAAACTGTGAATGCCTACGTGTAAGTTCAGATCCATTTTCACATCTTGGGTTTTGAGAATTTCTCGTACCTGGTGCACCGGGATGTTTTAATAGCACTCAGGCTCAGAAATAGAATCACTTGAAGCCGTTTCAAAGCTTTTGTGAATGTTATAATTGAGCTATTCAATATTTCAATAGGATTGCCTGCAGTCAAAAGCACATGGAAATATTGTCCTCTTCTGAGAACCTGGGAGAAGCTGATCTACCTCCCAAAAAAAGATTTAAAAAAATAAAAAATGAGCGCAATAAAAGGGAAAATGCAGATGATAATAGATGGAGCTACTTGCCAAATATATTTTTCTCTATGAAATGCTCCATTGAAAACTTTAAAGAATGATCATCTCAATGTGGTTTCAATGAGACATATTCAAAATAGTTTTCTTGTTTTTTTATTTATTTTTATTATTATTATTATTATTATTTTTTTAATGTTACTCAGTTTCTTAAAGTGCACCAAAAGGTTTTATTAATATTATAAACCTCTATGCAAATGGCTTATTGTGTAGTAATACATTATAACTATAGAATTATATATTTTATTTTTTATTTATTTTAATTATGTTACATTATTACTAATATTTTATTATTCTATCATTTTATTTTTGTATATTTTGTGTGTATATACCAGCTTACCCCGTATAACCTCTTGCATATAAATTTAATAAAATATATTACTTACTTGATATGTAGAGATTATTCAAATTTTAAAGAAAAAATTAAATAAGAAAATAAATATCTAAATTGCAATATCTAAATTTCATTAGGAAATGGATGGATGGATGGATGGATGGATGGATGGATGGATGGATGGATGGATGGATGGATGGATGGATGGATAGATAGATAGATAGATAGATAGATAGATAGATAGATAGATAGATAGATAGAACGCTCCTTTTTAAAAACAAAATGAACAATGTAAATCTTAGCTAATTAAAGGTAAACAAAAATAAATATTTGTAAACTCTGTAAATGTTGTTTCAAGGTTTGCACATAATTACTGAAGTAAACACACAGAGTATATGCAGAAATATGCATTTCAAAGCAGTTCCATGTCAATCACACAGCCCTCGGGCAACGATTTAAGTTCTACTACTGCTACTGTAGAAAGACTGTTATTGGTTGACTTTTGTATTGGGTACTGAAATACCAATACTTTTGAGGTCCCTGAGCGATTATCTGTATTTCACCGTCAAACTGCCTACACTTCAAATGGCGAAGCATGAGTCTAATTCATTGATGGAGGCATTTCACACTTATTAGGGGATTTGCATGCCTCTGTGTGTCCTCACAGCATGATAAGTCTTTGATTAAGTGAGTTGTATCACCTCATTGCCTGAAATAGCCAGCTTTAATACCTGGCAGTGGGATTACTGTGACATGGCCCAGGGCTAATGTGTCTCTTCCTGCTACTTGATTACTGCATTTAGTGGTCTAATGAGACCAAACCAGCCTGGTGCCGCTCACATTTTATTCATCTGGCTCAGCTATTAAATGAAAATACATTAGTGTTTGTGAGGAGCATAATGGAGAATATTTTCCTTCTGATTCAGGAAGCATGAGCACCCTCAATATCAAATTTTTGAATAATTAATGGTCCCTAAAAATTAATTTAGCATTTAAACCAGTGCTTGAAGTGGGAAAAAAAATGGATGCTGAAACTTTCTTGCAGGCTAACATGAAAAAATTACATCGAAACTGACGCTATTTACCTTATGCGATTCTTCAATGCATTAAATGAATGAATGAATGATCTGTTGTCAACAATTATTATTATTATTATTATTATTATTATTATTATTATTATTATTATTATTATTATTATTATTAATAATAATAAATACCGTACCTTACAATAGTATTATAGTGATATTTTTATTGATTTATTTTTTATAAATAAGTACATTTACAATCTGTTGTCAATTATTATTATTATTATTATTATTATTATTATTAAATACCTTACATTTCAATATTATAATAGTGATATTTCTTTATTGCTTTATTTTTTTATAAATAAATAAAGTTCTGTTTACAATCTGTTGTCAACTATTTTAATAATATTATTATTATTAAATACCTTGCATTTCAATAGTATTTGTGATGTCTTCATTGATTTAAGTTGTAATATTTGAAATTAAATAAATAAATAGGTAAATATATAAATAAATAGATAACACAACTGCAATTATATGTTTCTTTTCTTCTTTTTTTAATGAAATAGTATATATTAAATAAATATATAATATTGTATACACAATTGTCCGGATATCATATCACATCTAGGTCTGACTCACCAAACTTTTGTGTAATGCACAGCATATGAAATAGCTGTGTAAGCCAAACAAAAAGGCAACCCACTTTAGCGGTAACTTGTCCTCAAGAGCGTTTTATTAGCTACTCAGCAAATGAGCTGATTGCTGCCACAGCTACTGCCACCAAGAACAAATGGCTGAAAATATCCATGAGCAATGCTCAGTCAAGTGTTGTATGCGATTATTGGTGAATGCAAAAAGGTTTATTTGCTTTTTTGCTTTTTTGGCCGCAGTTTCTTATAAGATGTTCTTAAACATGAAATGAATGGAAAGACCAACGCAAGCTGAAGCAACATATATTTACTGAACCTTTATTCAATTTCCACCAGGCACGGAGGGAGTTAGATGGAGGCCGAGTGCGCTCCAAGACAATATTTTAATGGACTGAATGTACCGGGAACTTCATCACCCCATAAAGGCCTAATTCTTCCTGTCACCTTTGCCCGAGATTGTTTTCGGTATTCACAAGTGCAATGGACTTCCGCCTAGTCAAATTAAACCTGGCTAGATCAGCCATAAATATTCACAATATGAGAAGCCCGTGCCGGTTAACATCCTTCATCAGACCCAGAGGCCTCAACATGTGGCGATATATAGACCTCTGACAAATTGATAATGCATTGTAATCAAACTTGAGAGACATATTTACATATTTACATATTTATATTTTATTGGACAGAAAAGTTGGCTTTTAATGGTTGTATTAATAGTAATAATAAAGAGAGCATCGCAGGATCATCTCACATGATAATTTGATTATGGATTAGTCCCCATGCATTTTAAATAACCGCTATTGTAGTGCTGTTCAATTAGATAGAAATTAGATCACTTGAACCATTAGCAAAAAAATTGAAGAACGTTTAGAAGAGCGTTCACAGCAACAGCAATTTAATAACTTGACGTTGCTATAGTGTGATATCACAAAACTCTTAAAAATAAAGGTTCTAAAAGACGTTTTTTTTTGGTGTGTTGCCATAGAAGAACCATTTTTGGTTCCCCAAAGAACCTTTCAGCGAACCGTTGTTAAAAGAACCATTTTTTTCTTAATGTCAAGAAGATTCTCATAATCTGAAGAACCTTTTTCCACTTGTGCCACGAAAAGGTTGCATTGATATTAAAGGTTCCGTAGATGCCAATAAAGAACCTTTATTTTTAAGAGTGTAGCCTAAAAGCCACTTAGAAGAATAATTGTTTCTTAATGTGAAGAACATTTTAATAATACAACAAACCTTTTCCACTCACTCTTAAAAATAAAGGTTCTAAAATGGGGTTTTCGCAACAATGTCACAGAAGAACCTTTTTGATTCTCCAAAGAACCTTTCAGTGAACAGTTTTTAAAATAAACATTTGTATTAGTATAAAGAACATTAAGAACCCTTTCTGCAATGGAAAGATTTAATGGATGTTAAAAGTTCTTCAAAGTGCCAATAAACATCATTTAGTTCCATGGGTATTAAAGGTTCTTCATGGAACTACAAACGCCAACAAATATTTTTATTTTTAAGTGTAGCCTAAAAACCAGTCAATGCTGAAACTAAGAAAAATGGAACAATTGAAATGAATCTGCTAAACTTTTACTTTTGTTTCTCTGAATCTGAGAGCCAAATTTGTCTGTTAAAGGAAAGAATCTAAAATACCATATTTGCCAGAATTGGTAGTTATTGTACTTTTAGAAGACTAGTCAAATAGTCTACTTTTCTGCTATTTTTTTTAAGTTATCAGAAAGAATGGCTTGTAAAAGAACACGTTTGAAACGACATGAGGACCATTTTCATTTTTTAGGTGAACTATTCCTTTGAGTTGCTCAATTTACTCAACTGGTGCATCGCTAATGGTTGGTGTTGCTCACGCCGCCTCAAAATCGAAAATGAACGTCTTCCAGTCACTTTGTCGCTGCAAATCGCTGCCAGCGTGAACACCCCTTTAGCGTTTTGCTATAAATGACCTGTGATGTCATTGCAGAGAAATTCTTCATGTGTTTTGATCCATTGAGCTCAAACGTGCGCAACCAATTGGCAATCTTTCATCTCTCGCTCTTTTGCACGCTTGCACACTCACTGTGCCTTTCGCTCTCAACTCACTAATGAGTCTCGATGCGACTAACGACCTTTAAAGCACCAGAGAAATATTTGCCGTTTCATGGCAAGTTTCAAGTTCAAAATTATAAAGAGCTTTTAGAAAATTGGAAAGAAAAATACTGTGAAAGCATAAAGGCTGGTGAGAGAAAGGCAAATAGTGAGAACGGGATAAGAGAGATAAAAAAAACCAAAAAACCAAACCAAAAAAAATAGGGATTTTAATTAGCACTAGGGATAAATCGGACCTGACGATGAACAAAAGCAGCCAGAGGCCTGACAGACAGAAACAGAAAGACAATGAGAGAGAAATAAGGGACCTGTATGTGCAGACCCTGGCGTGAAACAGCTAAATCACCCCAGCACTCAACATCCAGTGAGCTACAAGGTCAGCTGCATCGTTTTAGGCTCACTGAGTTGGCAGAATCTACTGTTTAATGCAATCAGAATAGGTGGTGTCTCTCCAGGGTGAACAAGAATTCAAGGGCGGACTTATACTGGGGTGGATCCTGTTTCACGTAGCGTTCTCATTATATCGACAGCATGTGAGCAAGAGTATGTTTTGAGTATATTTTGCTACTCATGCATTCTGTTTCCATTTTTGTAATTATTCGTCAGTATGTGGAACAGATGGACCGTTTCATGAAATAATGGTTACATTTAACACACAGCGTAGCATATAAAAAAATAATTACATTTGCATCTGTTTTTTCAGTAGATGTACATCAGAAATGGTGGCGCATTGTTGGTGGGTGCATTGTTTTTTTGTGATTTCTCTAGCGTGCTGCAATCACTGGAAATCACCGGAAAGAAATGGAACGTCTATGTGGGACAAATGTTTTCTGCCCTATGCACCCTGTCTCATGGGAAGTCATAATAATTTGTATAAGGTGGCTCAGCAAATGCATTAAAAATGTACAACCAAAATCTAACCTTAATTATAAAGGTCAATTCCAGCATATATTCCTATTCACTTTCTGAATTTATGTTGAGTTAGCAGACAGAAACTAAAACTGAAACTCAAATTTTAATTTAAAGGGATAGTTTAAAAAATGGTTCATCATTTACTCACCCTCAAGTTGTTCCAAATCTTTATGAGTTTCTTTATTCTTTCTTTCTGTTCAAAATAAGGTATTTTCCATACATACCAACATTCTTCAAAATATCTTATTTTATGTCCAACAGAAGAAAGAAGCTCATACAGGTTTGGAAGAATTGGAGAGTGAGTAAACGATGACAGAATTTTCGTTTTTGGGTGATCTATCCCTTTAATGCAGAATTGCAATGCACTGATATTCCAATAAGTGTATTTGTATTTATTTTTTTACAAGAATAATGCAAGTTTGTCAAAACCAACTTTGAATGTTGGCTTGGCTGCCTTGTTTTAAAGTAAAAAAAACAATCTTAAAGTTTAAAGGTTTTATAGGAATGAACATAAATGTTGTGTTTTTGTACATTATTATATGATTTCATCACCTCGTACAAATTATTTTTGTTATAAAAATGTGTTGTTCCTACAGTATATATTGTATTTCACTTATAACTGGGTTTGCCACTGACTAGAGGTAAAGATAATACTTAAACAGATAGTTTAGCCAAATAAATGTACTCTAAACCTGTATGACAGTGTTTATGTGGAACACAAAAGGAGATATTTTAAAAACAATATTGACTTGTTCATTGTACGGAGACAAATAAGACACTTTCAAAAGAGTCTTTCAAAATATATTTTGTGCTACAGAAGAATATCATACAGGTTTGCAATGACGAGGATGAGTAAAGGATGATCATTTAAATCTTTGCAGAATTTATATTGCCTGATAATGACTGAAGGATTCAGAATAAAAAGCCTCAGATAACTATACTGCAGGTGCTGTTTTTAGCAAATGTGAAGAGAGATCACAATCACAGATTTTAGTGTTGACAGCTGAGAAAACAGCAGATTTTTAGGGGTGCTAAAGCAGCTTTTCCTGTAAATAGGATCCAGGCTTCTCTTTAATTATGTTGCACTACATCTAGCTTTTTAATGCAAGAATGTATCCGGCTGAAGGCCAAATGTGTATGAGTGCCACAACAATATACACAAAGCTTCCGATATTGTACAACACACCTACACTGGTACAGCCACATGAATATCTGATATAGATGAATAATGACTCACTTTGCTGGGGGACACTACTGAAATACATCAAGTAGGTTTTAATAAAAAAAAGTAGGTTTCATCAAACTTGCAGATAAGATATTTCATGAGGACAAGATAAGGCAGGTTCAGACTAGATACAAACCCCAGACAGGTGGCCATTCATTTTACTCCTAATTAATTATACACATAGTAAGGGGGCAAAGGACCTTCATATGTACTCAAGTAGTGTATTAATTAAAGCAGATAACAGACTGCCTAAAGACACTTCATTTGTCTTTGTCACTTTAACTCGAGACTTTAAACCAACACTGCATGAAGAATGACCCAGACCAAGAGGAAATCTTGCAATATCATTTACACTAACAGCATACAAATGTGATGAAATAGATGTTCAACAGGGTTCTGTGCCGTTCTGCTTTGACCTGCAAATTAATTTTATTAGAATTTTGAATTGAGTTGTAATTTGAAATGAAATCAGGCAGCGAATAGGATAGAGAATTGTTTTTCAAACATGACATTTTTTTAAACAATAAAAACGTCATCAAGAAAAATACTTCATGTTGGTTTAACAAAGGCTTGTTTGAAAGTAAAAAAAAAAAACATTGAAATTGACGGTTTAGAGATGTTATCTACAGAGAGACCGACAGATTGAACAACAGAATGATAGAACCACAAAATGATAGAAGGACAGACAGATGGATAGATACACAGACATACAGGCAGTTAGACAGATAGATAGATAGATAGATAGATAGATAGATAGATAGATAGATAGATAGATAGATAGATAGATAGATAGATAGATAGATAGATAGATAGATAGATTGAAGAATATAAGTATAGATAGACAGATATATAGATAGAAAGATAGATAGAAGAATAGATAGATAGATAGATAGATAGATAGATAGATAGATAGATAGATAGATAGATAGATAGATCACATGAACACAAGCTTATGATTTGTTCGTTTTTTTACACTTTCTAAAGTGACACTAACCACTGTTTTTGCTGGTCAGGCAGGCAACATTGTTCTCACCTTGCACTGTACACTCACGTCTATAGCCTAGAATGACCTCAGCAACCGACCTAAACACCAAGAAAAGCACATCAAAGCGCTGGAGAAAGTTGGGGCCGGTCGATACCGGCTCAGAGAGTGGGATAATGTACGGCATCCATTCTGAACTCCCCTTGCCTGTCACGCAGTGTTTGTGAAAAATCGTTGGTGACATATCGCCACGTCCAGGTGGAGAGAGTATCCTTATCATGAGCTGACACCTCTGGCCAGCATGTTTTGTTCATCTGTTCGAGTTCATCCTTGAAGAAAATGATATATTAATGGCACGTCCCCCTGGAGGTCGTCTATGCCTCTGGTTCTGTTTCAGAAAAAAAAGACTCTAGCAACATCTTTAGTGTCTTCTCTCAAGTACTTCCAGTGTTATTGTAAAAGCAATGTTTTTGTACACAAACTCAGCGATATATCCGTTTATGTCTGCGTATTTATATAGTGATTGATTAATGTGCATGTGGAATATCTCCTACACATTTCCTTCTGCAAACTATATTAAAATACGTTGTATTTCCTCCAAGCAATGCAACTTTTTATTTTCATGCATTTGTTTGAGCTCATTATTTTGAGTATGTAATGGAACGACTACGCCTTGTCTCATGGTAATTCATTATTCATAGCGTGGACCTGTTTTTCATAGCAGAGAAATTAAATTCTAGTCTTTTTGAATGAAGCAGCTCATGTGTTTGTTGTATGAGTACAGACAAGTGTGTTGTGAAACAGGGAGAATTCATGCGTGTATTGAGGATATAATCAATATATGATTGATTTTTCATTCCCACTCTCAAACATGCTAAAGAAATTATGAATTGCTCAAGGTTATTTGTTCTCTGATAATGAGCACCGGCCAACATGAAACCATCTATAGGCTGATAATAGCTTCGATAAGCTGATTTCTTGCCTCTTTCTCAGAAAACGACTATAACATTGCCAGTAAAATAGCATTTAATATAAAATGAAATTCAAAAGTATGATACCACTAGTCAAATGCAATTGTGCAATTGTGAAAATCTGATCTTTTGTATGAAGGAGTTAAATGAACATTGTAATCAATTCCTGACACATTTTAATATGTATAACTATTCATAAAAATATTATATTTTGCTAAATTGAATGCATCCTTGCTGATTTTTTTAAGCATTAAAATAAGAAATATACTACCTTTCAAAAACTGGGGTAGTATGATTTCTTATTCAGCAAGGATTCACTCAATTTATTAAAAGTGACAGTAAAGACATTCATAATGTAAAAAAAAAAAAAGGATTTCAAGAATTACAATTTGAAACACATTGTAAATTATGTGTAAAAATATCTTAATATATAAAACAGTAATTGAAATAAAAACTTTTGAACGGTAGTGTACATTTACTGCATAATATTTCTTCACTTCAGTACTTTAATACATTACTTTAATGCGTTATATGTAATTCATATTTCCATAAATACATTTATTTATTTATTATCTCTGGAAATAATATGTATTAGGATTCTGAAACAATGAAATGTATTACTTTAAAATGTAACTCTATAATTCTTATTAGGATAATACAATTAAAATATATTCCAATTATATATTGAAATATAAATCATATTTCATTCCTAGATTTTAATTTGGTCTTGGATCTTTTGACCCCACTCTATATTATCATGTCATTGTTTCTTTTTACTTTTCTTGAGTTTCCCTAGAACTCCCTGTTATCTGTTCCTCAGCAATGTCGAGCCATAATTCATTCGGGGTAAAATGGTAAATCCATTTAGAGCTTTAAATAATTAATCAGACCTTTCTCCAAGTTACAAATCCTTCATTATTTATGCAAAATACTTATTGGACCATAGCACATTTGCTGCACTCTGTAATTACTCGTGGAGTACCTTAACGTGTTTACTTTCTATAGATTATAGCCCTACTAGCCCAAAAGCAAGCAATTCCACGAGCAACCCGGAATACAAGCTAATATGTTATAAACGTAAGAAGTAGTGATCTCGTAAAAACATAATTTTTCATTCTGTCATTCTGGTGCCTGAAAGTGTAACTTCACACATTGTAACATTACCTCAGTTAGAAACACAATGCAATGCAACACAACAGCCTTTCGTTACTTCATGCTGGTTTGCACACCATTAAGTGTTGACTAAAGGAAAACGCCCCTTTGTAGACTCTTCCTTTGTGGAAAAAAAAGAACAAGAAACTGAAAAGGTCAAAGAACAGCTCAAAATGTATTCTTTCACATCACCTGTAAAAGAACCAATATCAGACATTCCCTTTTTCGACAAATCCAAGAGACTGAAAAGCTTTTCAATCTATTGTGTTCACTGATGCCATAGAAATTGGCTGCCTGTGTCTTGACCTTGGCCTCTATTGGTTCTGTCGAAACCCTCTCCTCTAGCAATACTGTAGACCACACTTTCCAGCTTTAAAGAATAGTTAAAATATAAGCATGAACTGAATGCATTATGCACACCATTATCTGTGTTTGTTGTTAATGATGTTATACATTTAGCAAAACAATCGTTCATGCGTAAATCACAGGTAAACTATTACACTTAACAATCGATCAATGGATTATGAACGACATTCATTATGCATATGTGTTTATAACACTATTGAAATGATCCAATTACCAAAAATAGTTATCTGATAAAAACAAATGATGTAATAATTTGACAATAACATCTATTGAAAGGTTAGTAATATCCATCCATCCATCAACAGTTTATGAATGACATTCATTATGCCTGATTTATCTATCTATATAAACACTATCAAAATGACCAAATTAACTAAAATAATTATTTGATAAAAACAAATTATTTAATAATTTAGCAATAGCATATATGGAAAGCTTAGTATTACTTAATATCCATCAACCCATCCATCCAAGCACTTCATCAAAGTTATCAAATTACCAAAAGTAATTATTTAATCAAAAATAAATAAATAAAAATATGTAATGATTTGGCAATCTATTGAAAGGTTAGTGTTACTTAAATATGTATCCATCCATCCAAACACTTTATCAAAATGATTAAATGAACATAAATAATTATCTGATAAAAACAAATGATGTAATAATTTAGAAATAACACATATATTAAAAGGTTAGTATTACTTCATATCCACGAATACATCCATCCAAACACTTAGTGCAAATAATTATTTGATAAAAACAAATGCTGTTATAATTTGACAATAACATCTATTGAAATCTTAGTATTACTTAATATCCTTCTACAAATATTGACAAATATTGGAAAAATATCAAATATGTGGTGCAGATTGCTGCTAATAATTGGCCACATGCCATTGTTAACCTTTAATTTGTGCAAATTTATATTAATATTTAATTTTTAAAAATACTGCAGTCTGTTCAACAACACATAAGCACAGGTTAACATCTCCAGAACGGTTTTATATGAATATAGCAAATGTTTCCATTAAAAGCCACAGCCAAGCCATCATGTACCATTGAGGAAACAGTTCCCTGACTCCCCAAGTGCAGTCAGCATCTATGCGGCCTACATCATCTCCTCGAGGCTACACATGCCCCAACAATGAGAAACATTATGCAGAGTCGAGCGAACGGCTCATTAAAGAAAGTTCAGCGTTCTACGCGTGTCAGTCATGCTACGGCTCTGCCTGCGAGCACAACATGCTAATTGCCTTCTCTCTACACCAAACCATAAACAGAAAGTGTACTATAAATTGGCTGAATCAGATCAGCTATGAATCAATGTTATTGAACATATGACTATTGTAAGCAGTTAAATGCATGCTGGGGGTGGTCTGAGTTCAGGGATGAGTATGCTTTATGCTGACTATAGGAGATTCTGCCTTATGAGCAATAGGACTGCAGCCTGAAAAAAAAAAAGAAAATGTTTTTAGAACTAACAAGGACTTTATACCCTACAAAATAACAAGTAATGAGTAGTTCACTGTAATAAATACAGTAGTGTACTAAATGTAGCTTAGATTGAATCTGAATCCGTATAATCACATGATGAGGTTGGGATATAAATTAATTTAATATACATTTTTAATATGAGTTTGTTATAAGTTTGAAATGAGGATTTTTTTTAAAAGAAATTAACATTTAGATTCAGTTATGACAAATTAAATTGATCAAGTGACACGACTTTTACCTTGATATAAAAAAATGCTTTATATTCATCAAAGATGTATCATGGTTTCCATGAAAAGGGTTTCTTTTTTATTTTATTATTTTTTTTATCTGTGATAAAAATCTCGCTTGAGCAATAAATCTGCATGTTAGAATGGTTTCTGAAACACTGAAAACTGGAGTAATGATGCTGAAAATTCTGCTTTGGACCACATAAATTATATTTTAAAATATGTTTAAATAATAATAACAAATAATAATAATAATATTTCACAATTTTACTGTTGCAGCCTTGGTGAGCATGTTGGGGGTAACTCATTACAAGTAATGTGAGTTACGTAATCAGATTACTTTTTTCAAGTAACTAGTAAAGTAACGCATTACTTTTTAATTTACAAGAGAATATCTGAGTTACTTTTTCAGATAAGTGACGCAAGTTACTTTTTTCCCAATTTATTGATTGACAGCTCTGCTGTCCCCATGTTGAGAGAAATCAGAAGATGTTACTGTCGTTCTAAAATAAATATGAATATGCATTAATTAATCTCACTCACAAAAAAACAACAACACAGATTCAGTATTCCTCAAAATGAATAAAAATAATGCAACTCAGAATATGACGCAAACCTGCAATAATTAAATGTTAAACAACACAAATATCCTTTATGTATTTAATCCCATTCTATTAATCAATGTCTTTGCTTCTGACCTTCGATGATCCGGTTCAACCGTACTAATAAGCACAAATTACTTTGTGTCTTTGTTTATTGCTGAAGTGTGTTGAAATGTCTTCTTCTGCGTTCTACTGTACAGATGTAAATGTACTTTCCCTTCAGCCTGAGGCTTATTCATTTCACTTCTGGTGTGAAAAGGCTTTTATATTTGCCAAAAATATAACTTTTATTTTAAAAACAAACAAGCAAGCCCTGTCCAGATTTAAAAAGTAACACACAAGTAACGTAACGCATTACTTTCCATAAAAAGTAACTAAGTAACGTAATTAGTTACTTTTTTGTGGAGTAACGCAATATTGTAATGCATCACTTTTAAAAGTAACGTTCCCCAACACTGTTGGTGAGCACAAGAAAATAAAATCTTACCAGCCCCTTTAGCACTTCTCAACCTATATTAATAAATGTAAATATGTTGTAAAAAGTTGTGATACCTATTGTATTAACTAACATCACCAAATTGAACCTTGTTACAAATTACTATTTTAGTAGTTTTATTTATTGACCCTGCACAAAAACCCCCCCTCCTTAGTTACTGTTGCTATGTCTGACAAGCCATGCCGCTCTCACACTACACATTACATTATCACGCAGTAAAAAATGCATCGCTGAGCAAAGAGGAAACTGACAACACACCGACAAACAAGACAGAGCAGGTAACTTCTGGTAAACTTTAAAATTGTGTCTTTTTTTAAGAAATTCAAACAATACATACCATTTTGTGGCTCTTTAATGTGTCGTGACAGATCACTGTATTGCCTCAGTTGAACCGATTGTCTTTTCATATTTACTTAAAGCACGAAATAAACATGAATGAACATCTTAATGTATTTTATTTCAACCACAGAAATACGTCAATACACACAATTTTTCAACTTAAAGCCCACTGAAGTTAATCTACTCTCCTGTCTGATTTGTTTGTTGGGCAAGATGGCGGATTCAGGGTTATGATTGGTCAGATCGCCTGTCAATCAAGCTCTTAGCAAATGGTCAATTACTTTAATAAAAACCAACAACATGCATTTTTTTAAAAGATGCAATGGTTGGTGGTGTTCGGCACCACCAACATTGACAAATGGAATTGCAAAATAATAACTGTAAACTTTGTCACCTTTACTCACTTTTGGTTGAGCAAATATTGCAGACAAACAGAGACGTGTTGATAGTGCCACTATGTTCAAAACACTTTCCAGGGAAATCTACTATAGCTTATTTCTCCTCATTATCTTCTTATAGCTTGAAACATTGATTTTTTCCCCCCCCATCAAACAATGAAACACCTTTAAACAAACACTACACATTACATTATCACGCAGTAAAAAATGCATCGCTGAGCAAAGAGGAAACTGACAACACACCGACAAACAAGACAGAGCAGGTAACTTCTGGTAAACTTTAAAATTGTGTCTTTTTTTAAGAAATTCAAACAATACATACCATTTTGTGGCTCTTTAATGTGTCGTGACAGATCACTGTATTGCCTCAGTTGAACCGATTGTCTTTTCATATTTACTTAAAGCACGAAATAAACATGAATGAACATCTTAATGTATTTTATTTCAACCACAGAAATACGTCAATACACACAATTTTTCAACTTAAAGCCCACTGAAGTTAATCTACTCTCCTGTCTGATTTGTTTGTTGGGCAAGATGGCGGATTCAGGGTTATGATTGGTCAGATCGCCTGTCAATCAAGCTCTTAGCAAATGGTCAATTACTTTAATAAAAACCAACAACATGCATTTTTTTAAAAGATGCAATGGTTGGTGGTGTTCGGCACCACCAACATTGACAAATGGAATTGCAAAATAATAACTGTAAACTTTGTCACCTTTACTCACTTTTGGTTGAGCAAATATTGCAGACAAACAGAGACGTGTTGATAGTGCCACTATGTTCAAAACACTTTCCAGGGAAATCTACTATAGCTTATTTCTCCTCATTATCTTCTTATAGCTTGAAACATTGATTTTTTCCCCCCCCATCAAACAATGAAACACCTTTAAACAAGGCACAAACAACCAGTCACACTGTAAACCTCACTATACACAGAAAACGCAACAGGCCTGAGTCTGACTCGTGATTGATTCAGTTCATAAGAGTCAATTATTTGCAAGACAGACTGCAAGCAACCGGCAAGGACAACAACATACAGCAATGTGTATTCCATTTATTGTCTGGAGTGTTCGTCTCTCATTACATTCATTGCAGACTGCAAGTTCACAACTCACAGTTTCTCAAAGAAGTGCTATGAGTAGCAGGCTATCACAAAACTGCATTTTATTCGCATAAACCAAAGAATGCAGGTGCTCTAGGACTTGAGCATCATGAAAGCTGTTTTTTCCTGGTTCTCGTATCTTTCCCAGCACAATCATGTCTCTCTGCAATAGCTGCCAGTGGTATTGTCGGTGTATTTACACGAGTATCCGAGTGGGAATCCTTGACAGCTAAAGCTAAGTGAATGCCATGTCACTCATTCTTAGAGCTGGCCAGAGCAAAGATTGATGGCCAGGGTGGCTGGAAGTGGATAAAACGAAGCCTTTTGCCGCCACCGGTCCGTATCTTCCTCTACAGACCCATCTGCAGTGAACCTACGGGGCTCCGCCAGGTTTTGTTCTCTCTCTAGCCCACGAGACCCGGCCGCTGACACAGACAGGAACACCAGCTTGAAGCGTCGCTGTTATTTTTCAGCCTGTCAGATGGCACAGAGCAATGAAGGATGAGAAACACTGTGTTAATTTGGGAGTCTGAATGGTACATCTGGGAACGAAGACATGTGATTTTGGGGCAGCGAGAGGCAGTTCTCTCGGATCAATGCTTTGACACCACTGCGCCCACCTGAACTGTGTCCTAACAATAGAGCGTCTGCCGCCGAGTGTCCGCATCGATACAAATGTATTTTAAGCTTGTTAAAGGGTATTAAGAAACACAAGAGCGCGCTCAAATGCACACAGTCGAGTGGTAGGAAGAGAAAATGTGGGTTTGTTATGTCCCAAAGGATGGTATGATGGATTAGCGCTCTTGTCGTGAGTGTTTTTGCTCATTTAACACAAATCCCTGCTCTCAAATTGAGATGCTTCATCGAGACCCTCGGTGGCACATTAACCCAGTAGACCGTCATCACCTTTATCGAAAACCAGCAAAAAATGATGCTCCCATTTGGAGAGGGAGGAGGAAAAACACAAAGCTCGTATCTACGGGTTGCATTCATGCGCTTTGGAGAAGAGAGCCAATCAAAATTTGCATTTAGATTAGAGTTGTAATGGAAAAAAATGGGGCGATGAATCTTGCTGAGGTAAAACAAGGACTAATTTTCTTGTTTGCCAAATAAAAACATACAGCCTCCACAGTGAGTGGAGAATATGTATATGACTTGGTTTTACGAGGAACTGTAATTACTAGATATTGCAGTATTTAACTGATAATGGCTGTGTGGTAAATGCACACAGACGGGAGACATAAATTACATTTCATTCAGATAAAGTCAAAAGAAACTGCTCCTTACTACAAGATAAGCTTAGTCACATTTGAAAGAGGAATGGTTCATCCAAAAATAAAACTTTTGACATTTTACTCACTCTCAGTCAAATCCTGTTTTTATGGAATACAGAAGCAGAAATTATGATTAATCTTCGCACAGCTATTATCCACACAACATTTAAGTCATTAACCAAAGCTTATTTTCTTCTCTTGCAAAGCTCTGGAATCTATTTGCAATTGCTTTTAGCATTTTTTTTAAAATATAAATATGCATTTTAGCAATGCCAAAGTCATGGGTTTTATTCCTAGGGAAATGCAACTGATAAAATAATGTAATTTATTTATAATTAAATATATGCTTAAATATATAATATAATATAATATCATATAATATAATATAATAACGCATAAATATAAATTTGTAGTAAACTATTCAATATAATAAATTAAATATACATGCATGTTTTGTTTTTTTTTTAGCTGCATGAAGATACTTGAAAAATGGCGTTCCATGATCAAAAAAGGTAAATAAATAAATATAAATCAAGTAAATACTGTAAATAGATAAATAAATGCATTCAGGTTTGAAATGACATGAGGGTAAGTAAATAATGACAATTTCTGTACTACTTAATCATACCTATTCTTGTCATCATTAAAAAATTGATATATGGCCTCTACTAAAAAAACAAAACCAGTCAAAAAGCCCTGTAAGTTAATGTATACAGGCTATATTAGACCTAGAAGTCAATTAGATAAAGACAACAAGTTTTATTATTTATATCTGCCGAGGTTTTCTCATGCACTGTCACTAAAAAAGCTCATTTGTTTTCATAGCGGCCAACCCTCAGCCCGATCCTGCCGTTCAAATCATCCGAGATTCCAAACTAACAAAGGTAGTTAATTAAACACGCCGATTTTTAGGACACTCGGTCACACGACTGGATGATCTTGTAAAATTGAACAATGAATCTAATAAGCAAATACCACACACAGAAACAATGAGCTTCATTCTCTGGCTTCCTCCATCCATTCCCTTATTCACTTATAGATAAGCACAACTGAAAATAGCAAGTATTTCTTTCAAAGACAGACACTCTCATTTCCATCACCAGATGTGTGTGTGTGTGTGTGTGTGTGTGGACTTGTTGCTATTCTCCCAGCCATAATGGCAATCATCTGACTGTCAGCAGATATCAGTCTTAGTGCAGGGCTGATGAAGATACAATCCTCCTCTTCTTCACCCAGAGGCCCTCAGAGAACAAAAGCACAATGCGATACTCCAATGGGCCCTATTTAAGATCCACTGTTAACTGCTCTCAATTTGACGCCTCGGCACCTTTATTTACTCACAAAACTCTGAAATACAAATTCCATCGGCTTCTTTATAAGCGCCCCAGAAAAAGCGCTTGCTGCTGCCGCAGGGGGAATAGTGATATTTGTGCCGTTTTATTTTCCCCTCATTCTTCATAATCATGCAAATCAGATCAGGGCCGAGCAAATGCTAAAGAGTATCATGGGGTTTCCCCGTGGCCCCTGAGGATGGGCATCCGGGGCTGTTTTCATAAGCATTTTATTTAGATTGTGACCTTAAGTCATACAATAAACAGACTATCTTTATTACCTCTCTATTTATGCATTTGCCCTTAGCTGCATGAAGATACTTGAAAAATGGCGTTCCATGATCAAAAAAGGTAAATAAATAAATATAAATCAAGTAAATACTGTAAATAGATAAATAAATGCATTCAGGTTTGAAATGACATGAGGGTAAGTAAATAATGACAATTTCTGTACTACTTAATCATACCTATTCTTGTCATCATTAAAAAATTTATATATGGCCTCTACTAAAAAAACAAAACCAGTCAAAAAGCCCTGTAAGTTAATGTATACAGGCTATATTAGACCTAGAAGTCAATTAGATAAAGACAACAAGTTTTATTATTTATATCTGCCGAGGTTTTCTCATGCACTGTCACTAAAAAAGCTCATTTGTTTTCATAGCGGCCAACCCTCAGCCCGATCCTGCCGTTCAAATCATCCGAGATTCCAAACTAACAAAGGTAGTTAATTAAACACGCCGATTTTTAGGACACTCGGTCACACGACTGGATGATCTTGTAAAATTGAACAATGAATCTAATAAGCAAATACCACACACAGAAACAATGAGCTTCATTCTCTGGCTTCCTCCATCCATTCCCTTATTCACTTATAGATAAGCACAACTGAAAATAGCAAGTATTTCTTTCAAAGACAGACACTCTCATTTCCATCACCAGATGTGTGTGTGTGTGTGTGTGGACTTGTTGCTATTCTCCCAGCCATAATGGCAATCATCTGACTGTCAGCAGATATCAGTCTTAGTGCAGGGCTGATGAAGATACAATCCTCCTCTTCTTCACCCAGAGGCCCTCAGAGAACAAAAGCACAATGCGATACTCCAATGGGCCCTATTTAAGATCCACTGTTAACTGCTCTCAATTTGACGCCTCGGCACCTTTATTTACTCACACAACTCTGAAATACAAATTCCATCGGCTTCTTTATAAGTGCCCCAGAAAAAGCGCTTGCTGCTGCCGCAGGGGGAATAGTGATATTTGTGCCGTTTTATTTTCCCCTCATTCTTCATAATCATGCAAATCAGATCAGGGCCGAGCAAATGCTAAAGAGTATCATGGGGTTTCCCCGTGGCCCCTGAGGATGGGCATCCGGGGCTGTTTTCATAAGCATTTTATTTAGATTGTGACCTTAAGTCATACAATAAACAGGCTATCTTTATTACCTCTCTATTTATGCATTTGCCCCATGCACTCGGATTTCTTATTGCACATCAATAAATATCCACGTCGGAATCTCAAACACCTCCGGTTTATGCTCATAGTGCTTTCCGTGAAAATGTTCCGCTCTGCATTGCTTGGAATTATTGAAATGCAAAGTAGAGTCCAAGAAGAACCTGTGACTGCGGAAACATTAATTATATTAGAGATATGCCAGCATCTGTGAAAGGTTGCACCGAAAACACCGTAAAAGTAGCACAGAATGTGTAGTAATCAGAATTTATGCTGGCCCAAAAGTGCCAAGAACAACCAATAAAAACCAAGTAGAAAAAAAGCAGATTTAGGATCTTTGTATTTGAATTGCATATAAAAATTTTGCTCCATTTGGGTTGCAAAATTTTTAACATAAACTGGTAAACTTGTGTAATACATGTCATGCACATATTAAAAATACATAACTTGAAAGAGGTTTCTACACAAAACAAACAAATGAATAAATAAATATGCATTTGTCATTTTTATTTATTTTATTTTTTTTTCTTAAATATATATATATATATATATATATATATATAATTTTTTTATTTATTTAACATTTCATTTTTTTATTACCTTTTTACAATATTTGTAAATTTGATTTATTACACAAAAAAAACAGCAACATATGATAACAGACGTCAGCAATTGAAAAAGCCTGCTCTCTCAAATTTACAAAATTAAATGTAGCTTTTTCCATGAATTAAAATTAATGTTCTGTCATTTGGCATTTGCTAAATGGGATTAAAAAATATCGCTGGCATCCTTTTTTTTTCAGATGAAGTGGTTTGTTGCTGGGGAAAATGACTCATCTTAGTTACTGCCAAAAATATTATTTGCTAGAAGTACTCAGTCAAAAACTCAGAGAAGTGAGGTTAAATCACTGTTATGACAGTTTTACCTGCAGTGTTGCGCAATTACGGAACCCAATCATTCTGCAAATGCAACAAAAACAACAACAACTGG
Source organism: Sinocyclocheilus grahami (assembly GCF_001515645.1). NCBI lineage: Eukaryota > Metazoa > Chordata > Actinopteri > Cypriniformes > Cyprinidae > Sinocyclocheilus > Sinocyclocheilus grahami. The sequence goes on along the minus strand of NW_015505220.1, from coordinate 2,121,904 downwards.
AAGACCTCAGTATGGAGTCTATATGTGTCTGCCAAGAACTCTGATCCAATGGGACCAAATGGAAAAAACAATGATTCAGAATGAGTGTTTCCATTCAGTAAAGTGTTGCAAATTAACACAATTATCATTTGCGTGGAAAGTGCTCTTATGGGAGAGCAGTAGTGGAACAGTGCTTTCCAGTCAGACTAATGAAGCTTCTCGTTTAACAGGAATCAAATGTAGCAAGAGGGAGAATTAGGCATGCCGGTGATTTATTGGCTCTGAAAATTTCATTTCCTTCTCTCTAATAAAAGTTTTCAACAGGGGACACTTACACAGTAAAAAAAAACTTACTTTTTCATCCTCCCTCACTCAGAAGTTACCAACGCTGTTCTCTTTTCTGCACACACTGAACAAAATTCATTAAAGCGAACACGCAAACATAAATCGGCTCTATCTGGGATATTAGATGAAAACGGAAAATCTAAATGCCCAAAAAGAGCACAAAAGTGACACCCTTTTTTTTTTTCACTGGCCTTGTACAATTCTCCGAGCTTCTGGAAGGTCTGTATTAATAACATTTTAGCTAAAAATCTGCTTTTTGATAAAAATAAAAAAAAACTCTGAATCGTTCTGTTCGATTTTGGAAGAATGATGTATCAGTCATGACTACGTAAGCTGAATGCTGTTAATATTCATTTGTAAACTGCACTGTTTTCTCACTGACACAATGCACTCATAAATAAAGATGAGTCTAGAATCTGAGTACAGATATAGCCATGTCATATTAATTAATATGACTGTTTCAAGTCGTCTCTCAAATTGCCCAGTGAACATATAGTGCAGTTCCAAATAACTCATTTAAAAGTTCAGGTGTTACAAAGGACAAAGACACCGAGAAAAGTTTCATAAATGAGTCAGCTTGTTAGCAGAAGCTTTCATACTAAAGTGACTTAGAATAAAGAGTTTTTTTCTGATGTGCAGTCAAAAACCCGGGCTCTGATCCTAAACCTTGTGAAAGACAAGGAATAAGATTTTCAAAACTTTTAGCACAATTATGCAACTTTCTAAGACTAAGAAAGGAGCATGGAGTATCGACATATTATTGGTTGGTCGGTTCCATTTCATTTAGGATGCTGCCATTAAATGTAGGCAGTGGATAGAAAGCCAGCTCGCTCAGGTTTTGGTTTTCTCCAACTCTCTTCCCATTGAAGCTGATGCTCATTGTTAAAGACTACGCAGCACCGTTGCTCCAGGAACAGGCTCCATTGCTCCACAACGCTTTGTGAATTCAGCTCTTGAACTGATATCAAAGGACTGAAAGCTTATGTTCAGGACAAAGAGGGTTTCAGACCTATAAATTATGTGGCATAGTGTTGTTGAAGCTGCAGGGTTTTCAGATTCCTCTGCTCGCACTGACGGCGTTTCCTTACTCATCTTTCTCCTTCTATTCTTTATGTCTCCCTCATCTTACGTCTTGCTCCGAGATCCCTTTTCTGATGTCCGACCACAGCTTGGACTTTCAGATCAGAATGTCTAACACCAGGGGTTTTCAACTTGACATGTGCTTCTTTCAGGGCGTTTAAAGAGACAAAGCTCCAGATTTGACATCTGCCCCGTTTGTTTTCATTTGCTGTGTATTTTCAAAAAGACCCTGGTCTCCACAACTCTGATATGTGACAGGTAGCAGGAAAATCTAAAGTCCGGATGCTCGGAGCCATGTCTGAGCTGTCAAATGATGTTTCCGTCTCCTAAACATTCGTTTGGTGCTTGCATCATAGGCCGTGATTCTTGGCAGCGAGGCCTGGCGTGCTCCCATAGGGCTCTGCTGACTCAGTGCCTTCCGTATCTCTGTTGTTCCTCGCCCGCGGCTATCTCTGTCTGTGCGTTCACACTCGCTGTGTCTTCAGGGGGTAAAGGAGAGTTCATTTCTGTGATGTTATGGCAGCTGCACTGCTTTCAGCAGGTCAGGCAGAAGTAGATCAAGGAGAGTGTGAAAAGATTGGGAACATGCAGACTGAATCGTGAGAGTCAAATTAGGATTGCGGACTATTTAAATAATTCCACTTTTTTTTAAATCAAAGGAATGGTTCATCCAAAAATGAAAATTCTGGAACACAAAATATAGAATTCTGAATAATCATTATAAGCAGCTTTAGAAGACTTGTTCATAGTGAACACAGCTGTCAAGCTCCAAATAGATTTTTTAGACTGTATGAAACAAAGTAGTCTATACAACTTGTACACTCTAAGAAAAAAGGTCCAAAAGCTGTCAGTGGTAGTACCTTTACAAAAGGTAATACAAATCTGCCATTTATATACTAATATGTACTTTTAAGGTAATAACATGCACTCTTCAGGGGTAAAAAGGTACAAAGGTGTACCTTTATGAAATGTACCACCCCAGTGACCACTTTTGTACCTTTTGTACTGAAAGTATATACTAAAGTATTTTGAATGTTATTTTTAAGTGGCAATATTTGCACCCTGGATTATTTATCTATCTATCTATCTATCTATCTATCTATCTATCTATCTATCTATCTATCTATCTATCTATCTATCTATCTATCTATCTATCTTATATTTTTATTTTGCCATTAAATGTAGGCAGTGGATAGAAAGCCAGCTCGCTCAGGTTTTGGTTTTCTCCAACTCTCTTCCCATTGAAGCTGATGCTCATTGTTAAAGACTACGCAGCACCGTTGCTCCAGGAACAGGCTCCATTGCTCCACAACGCTTTGTGAATTCAGCTCTTGAACTGATATCAAAGGACTGAAAGCTTATGTTCAGGACAAAGAGGGTTTCAGACCTATAAATGATGTGGCATAGTGTTGTTGAAGCTGCAGGGTTTTCAGATTCCTCTGCTCGCACTGACGGCGTTTCCTTACTCATCTTTCTCCTTCTATTCTTTATGTCTCCCTCATCTTACGTCTTGCTCCGAGATCCCTTTTCTGATGTCCGACCACAGCTTGGACTTTCAGATCAGAATGTCTAACACCAGGGGTTTTCAACTTGACATGTGCTTCTTTCAGGGCGTTTAAAGAGACAAAGCTCCAGATTTGACATCTGCCCCGTTTGTTTTCATTTGCTGTGTATTTTCAAAAAGACCCTGGTCTCCAAAACTCTGATATGTGACAGGTAGCAGGAAAATCTAAAGTCCGGATGCTCGGAGCCATGTCTGAGCTGTCAAATGATGTTTCCGTCTCCTAAACATTCGTTTGGTGCTTGCATCATAGGCCGTGATTCTTGGCAGCGAGGCCTGGCGTGCTCCCATAGGGCTCTGCTGACTCAGTGCCTTCCGTATCTCTGTTGTTCCTCGCCCGCGGCTATCTCTGTCTGTGCGTTCACACTCGCTGTGTCTTCAGGGGGTAAAGGAGAGTTCATTTCTGTGATGTTATGGCAGCTGCACTGCTTTCAGCAGGTCAGGCAGAAGTAGATCAAGGAGAGTGTGAAAAGATTGGGAACATGCAGACTGAATCGTGAGAGTCAAATTAGGATTGCGGACTATTTAAATAATTCCACTTTTTTTTAAATCAAAGGAATGGTTCATCCAAAAATGAAAATTCTGGAACACAAAATATAGAATTCTGAATAATCATTATAAGCAGCTTTAGAAGACTTGTTCATAGTGAACACAGCTGTCAAGCTCCAAATAGCTTTTTAGACTATATGAAACAAAGTAGTCTATACAACTTGTACACTCTAAGAAAAAAGGTCCAAAAGCTGTCAGTGGTAGTACCTTTACAAAAGGTAATACAAATCTGCCATTTATATACTAATATGTACTTTTAAGGTAATAACATGCACTCTTCAGGGGTAAAAAGGTACAAAGGTGTACCTTTATGAAATGTACCACCCCAGTGACCACTTTTGTACCTTTTGTACTGAAAGTATATACTAAAGTATTTTGAATGTTATTTTTAAGTGGAAATATTTGCACCCTGGATTATTTATCTATCTATCTATCTATCTATCTATCTATCTATCTATCTATCTATCTATCTATCTATCTATCTATCTATCTATCTATCTATCTATCTATCTATCTTATATTTTTATTTTTTTGGAATATGGTATCGGCTACTTTTATGCTGTCTTTGTACTCATTTCTAATTATTAATGTTGAAAAGAGTTGTGCTGCTTAATATTTTTGTGGAAACTGTGATGAAAATATAAACATTAAGAAAAACTGACTTCACGCATCCATGCAGAAGACAAGCTGGTTAAAAATAATTGTTCAAAAATTAAGCTAGTTTTGAGAAAATCTTATTATATGTTTACAGATTCCACTTGGTTTGATAATGTATCTAATGCCATTAAATTCAGACATTTTTAAAGTGTACAAACACGTTTTTGGTTGACTATAAAGTAAACTGACTTCACGCATCCATGCAGAAGACAAGCTGGTTAAAAATAATTGTTCAAAAATTAAGCTAGTTTTGAGAAAATCTTATTATATGTTTACAGATTCCACTTGGTTTGATAATGTATCTAATGCCATTAAATTCAGACATTTTTAAAGTGTACAAACACGTTTTTGGTTGACTATAAAGTCACAGTTACCTTTTTTATATTTTTTACACTGCCGGAAGATTCTCCTTCTGTGTTATGTGAAATAAATACCAGCATACGGATCTAAAACTACATGGAAGTGAGTAAATTACATCATAATTGTTGGTAACCGAACAGCTGATGGTAGCCATTGACTTCCATAGTATGGAGAAAAAATACAATGGCTACCGTTAACCATTATTCTTCAAAATATCTTATTTGGCACTCAACTGAAGAAAGAAACTCGTGCAGGTCTGGAACAAGTGAAGGGGGGATAAACAATGACAATTTTCATTTTTGGGTGAACTATCCCTTTAAAAACAGTTCTTATTTAGGTCTTCAATCTGTTTGGAGAAAAGATAAGAAGAAATAAATGTGTCGCTACAGCCCTAGTGGGATGGAGTTCTCAGGACTGCTGGGAGATTTAAGTGACAGACACGATTGGCATTTAATCCAGTCTGCCCGAGGTCTCTCTGGGGCTTAAGCTCCATCCACACAGGTTCGTTTCCCTCCGTCCCTCTGCCTCCCACCCTGGGCCAGGCTGTGATGGAGGACATGCATGGGATGGTAGTTCAGGCCACCAGCGCAAAGCTGCAAGCAGTTGTTCCAGATGGCTGGCTGGTTAGTAGAAAGCTTAGCTCCGGGTTTGAGTTACTCAAATGGCCGCTACTAACCCTCCAATCCTATAGTGTTTACACAGCAATATCGTATTGACTAGAACATACAGCAAATGAATGGGAGGACAAACAACGTGGTTAAACCTTGGCAGACATTTCACACTGCTTTTTTGGATCCAGAGGGCTCTTACCTCAGACAGTCAATCACAGGCACATACTGTACCGCTACGCTATTCCTTCTGCCCATAAACATCGGTTCCTCTAGTAGCCAAAAGTGGCATTGATTTAGATAGAATCTAAGACGATCGGTGCACCTTTTCCAGCTGAATGGAAGTCACTGGAAGTGCTGAACAGAAGAAAGGTCAGTCAATAGCGTAGTGTGAGAACTTTCTTAATAAGGGGCAACATTTAGCCACTGAAGCTGATTTTCAGGGTAATTTATATACTTTTTCTTCGAATTATAGAAATGTCAAACATATTTCAGCTTAAAAATTAAATAAGTGAACCTACCTGAATTTAATTGAATAGAGATATT
>NW_015505220.1:2112693-2114439 GCF_001515645.1 Sinocyclocheilus grahami | reverse complement strand
ATCCATCCATCCATCCATCCATCCATCCATGCGTCTTTATGATTCTGCATCTGGGTTTTCCAGCTACTTAGTGTCCATTTGTTAAATTCATGAGGCCTTTCTTGATAATTTATTAGGCTGCTTGAGTCTGGTACACACTTTATTAGCTCTTTCCATCTTTGTTTTCTCACCCTGTCTTTATATAAACAACCCTTTCTGCTTCTCATTTTTCTTCTAGTCTTTGTCCTGTCTTTCTCCTCCCTGCAGTGCTGCCTTCGAAGCAGTGATAAAGAACAATTGTATTTTACAGGGTCTTGGAGAAGGTGGTCAGGGATACAGTTAATGCGAAAGCAATCCATCCTAATTCACAAAGGTGAACCGCTACTGATGATGTATAATTTGCATGCTCTCGGTCATTCACAGAATAAGATATTTCTCAAAGCTGTTTGTCTACAAATAACTCCCTTCAGAGAGAATCCTGCATTCTCCGCATCTCTTGAAACTCAAGTGCCATTCTATATTTTAACTGCATGTTTGAATTGTAAATTACACCTTAGACTTAAATGTTGCTGGTGCCATATTAGTTTAAGGGCATTTTATTGACACATAAATCTCTGCTGAACATTTTCTGATGGTGAGTAATATGTTTGTAAGTTTGCATGGTGAATTATGCATACTTCTCTGACTAAACGCCATTTCTTAAAGCAAATTCCCACTTGGTAAATGATGGGTTACCTAGACTGCAGCGCTTTATGGCAGCACTCTCTTTAGAGAAGGACTAATATATGTATTTAATGATGGAATACACATCAGCATATGGGACAGTCCTCAGCCCTTGTCCTAGCAATTTAATCCAATATATACCAATATTAACATTTACTTTTACATTTTTTAAGATGGATATACATTGAAATGTAAAATATAGACACACTTACAGCATTTAAAATGTACAATTATTTAAAATGTAAAATTATTTATGTATGCACAGCTTTAGAAAGCTAGAAATCTAGCATCTATCTATCTATCTATCTATCTATCTATCTATCTATCTATCTATCTATCTATCTATCTATCTATCTATCTATCTATCTATCTATCTATCACAGACAAAAAAACTGGTAGATAAATGTACAATATTTCAGTTACAATATACAAAGATATTTTTAACATTCATTTTAACATTTTAAATTCCAGGGATGGATAAAGTAATGAAATGACAAGAAATCACAGAACAGAACAGAATAGAACAAAATAGAATAGAATAGAAACTTATAGCTAAATGTAAAAAAAAGTTAACTTTACTTAAAATTAAAATGGGAAAAAAAGTGATTCAAAATATTCATAAAAACTATAATAGTATCTCAATTACAATAGAGCAAAAGATGTTTGTACATAAAATGCTTAACATTTTAAATGCTGCCAGAACGTTAATAACATCAATGTCAGTGTCTGAGCAAACTTTTTAAAATGCACGTGTGCAAATAAGCACTCATGCATGTCACAATTTGCAGCCATAGCCCTGTTTTGAGGTTCGTGGTCCTTAAAGATTTACAGTATACGATGTTGGCCAGAAAGAAATGTTATGATATCATTCAGAACTCCCCAAAGAATTCCAAGGATCCATTTACCTTAATTAAAACAGCGACGACTTCCATGCCTAATAAAATATTACTCACCATACAGTCACACACACACGCACCTGTGCCTTCGACACAATTAAAATACCACCACCCCCGCATCTACCATTGAGTGATAAACAGATTTTAG
>NW_015505220.1:2111213-2112475 GCF_001515645.1 Sinocyclocheilus grahami | reverse complement strand
GGCCAACATGCGGGTCAGGGCTCCAAACGCAAGGCTTGACACATGCTAATGAAGTGCGCTCTCATCAAGCATGCGGCACGATGCGGCCCGTCGAAAACGACCGGCAGAGCGTTCTGGACTCTTCCGGATCCACGGGAGCAGTCATATCCCATTATGTCAGCACGGAATAAGCACTGACCCTCACCGTCACGCGGACGACCCACGTCATGACAGCTTGTCTTGATCGCGAGCACAGGTGGAGGAGGAGAAGAACCTGGCTGATGAGTTTAGACTTTAAAGCAGCATCTTGCGGGTGTAAGTGAAAGGGGAAATGCTGCATGACCTTGATAAAGTCATCTCTCCCATGCACCGGCGTTTCAGGTCTATGAAATTAGCCCAAGATGACGGGTGTCAGCCAGACGAGTCTTAATTCAATTAGTCTGACAATGACTTATAGAATTACGTAATTTATAATCAATTTAGAATGGGGCTTTGAAAGGCAGGCAGTGGAGGCAGTGAATGCAATCATATAAAAGTAATAATTGTTTCGTAACACGATTATTCAACACTATACTGGTGATTAAACTTAAAACAATAAAAATGCTGTCATCATTTAATCACTTTCTTGTCATTTTCAAACTCTTATGACCTTTATTTTCTAGAGAACGTACAATACATTAATCAAATGTGTTCTTTTATATCAATGAATAGGCACTAAAACGTTCAAGACACAAAAACACAATAAAAAGTTTTATTAAAGTATTTCATATAGAATATATTTGCTATATTGCAAGTATTCTGAAGCCATTCAATAGCTTTGTGTCAGAAGAGAAAAACTTAAGTCATTACTCATTTACATAACTCGACAATACTTGGGGCTGCAACAAAGAAACTATGTTTAATTTCTGAATTAATCTTTAGAATTATTTTGTATGTCTATTATAATTATATGGGATGAATGACGAGAATAATTATTTAAAATTTTGGTAACATTTTACGATAAGGTTTTATTTCTTAATATTAATTAACTACAGTATATTTAACATGAACTAACAATAAACAATCCTTCTACAGCATTTATTATGTTTATGTTTATATTTCTACACTGTAAATATATCAGTGGTGTATGTTCTACAAGAAAATAAAATGTCAGTCTTTCTTCAAAATTCCATGTTTAATTTAATGTTACTATCCATTTCTTTGAAATTAATTATACAATTTACTAGCAATTTCTGAGTGAAAACTGTTTCTTCCAATTCTTTTTCAGCATACATTTACTAATA
>NW_015505220.1:2109839-2110343 GCF_001515645.1 Sinocyclocheilus grahami | reverse complement strand
GAAAATCGAACCTGATCGGATTTTTTTTATGACGGACGAAAGTTTTGGGGGCAGTGTGTAAACGTGATTGACACAAGGTGAGGTCGTATTTAATTTTTAACGTGCAAAAATTTCGGACTCAGTGTGTGTTTTAACCTTTAGTGTTATATCATGCTTTAACTAATGTTAACAAATAAGACCTTATTATAAAGTTATATAAAAACCTTCCTATATGAAATTATATGAGTTGGAACATTATTTCTTTTTTCATCTTAGAATAATGAATCAGTCAATACCATCTTACATGAATCTTGCAATCTTTGAAGCCTAACTGCTGTCAACTGCCTATAGTGCTGCTGTTATTTAGAGTAAATATTTCAGATAACCTCTTCAATTTGAAATAAATATTGAGTGAATCTGAAAATATCTCCAAGGACAACACCACCACTCGCATTGGATCGATATTTTTAGTCTGGAGCGCGCCTTCTCAGACTGGCAAATTTAGGCTAGGTAATTTGCCCAGAC
>NW_015505220.1:2075408-2109829 GCF_001515645.1 Sinocyclocheilus grahami | reverse complement strand
TTTAATGATGGAATACACATCAGCATATGGGACAGTCCTCAGCCCCTGTCCTAGCAATTTAATCCAATATATACCAATATTAACATTTACTTTTACATTTTTTAAGATGGATATACATTGAAATGTAAAATATAGACACACTTACAGCATTTAAAATGTAAAATTATTTAAAATGTAAAATTATTTATGTATGCACAGCTTTAGAAAGCTAGAAATCTATCTATCTATCTATCTATCTATCTATCTATCTATCTATCTATCTATCTATCTATCTATCTATCTATCTATCACAGACAAAAAAACTGGTAGATAAATGTACAATATTTCAGTTACAATATACATCGATATTTTTAACATTCATTTTAACATTTTAAATTCCAGGGATGGATAAAGTAATGAAATGACAAGAAATCACAGAACAGAACAGAATATAACAAAATAGAATAGAATAGAAACTTATAGCTAAATGTAAAAAAAAAAGTTAACTTTACTTAAAATTAAAATGGGAAAAAAAGTGATTCAAAATATTCATAAAATCTATAATAGTATCTCAATTACAATAGAGCAAAAGATGTTTGTACATAAAATGCTTAACATTTTAAATGCTGCCAGAACGTTAATAACATCAATGTCAGTGTCTGAGCAAACTTTTTAAAATGTTTCAAATAAGCACTCATGCATGTCACAATTTGCAGCCATAGCCCTGTTTTGAGGTTTGTGGTCCTTAAAGATTTACAGTATACGATGTTGGCCAGAAAGAAATGATATGATATCATTCAGAACTCCCCAAAGAATTCCAAGCATCCATTTACCTTAATTAAAACAGCGACGACTTCCATGCCTAATAAAATATTACTCACCATACAGTCACACACACACGCACCTGTGCCTTCGACACAATTAAACTACCACCACCCCCGCATCTACCATTGAGTGATAAACAGATTTTAGATTAAGGTCTTCATCCAGATGAGCTCCATCTTTCTTTCTCCAGTTTGCCACAGTTGCAGCTGCTTATCAGTTAATCATGTTTACGACAGGCCTGACAACTAATAACTTTCCCAGGGAGTTTCGTCTCCCGCCTCTTAATCGGCGGCGGCAGCTCGGCGAGCCATATGCTCGCTGATTATTGAAGGTGATGAGAATGGGAAATGTCGGGCAACACTCAGGGAATGCTGTCAGGCCCAGGCTCCGTGTTATCGGGGTGTGTGTGTGTGTGTGTGTGTGTGGGTGTGTGTCTGTATATATATATATAATAAACATAAATTGCTAAATATTATACAATTATTAAACAAAATGTCATAAATTTAATCAAAATAAATATTGATTAAATTACTACTAAGTTACTAAATATGTGCAGAAATATAAAACTGACTGTTGTTTCATGCATTTCTGTCAAGACACAAACGGACGTTCCTCTGTTTGCTTTCCACCTAACAAATACTCAGCATATAGTCCAGTAAATCGTGTTAGATAGTAAATATGCTATCTAACACGATTTAGCAAGACACATTTCATTGGGGACAACTCAGATGGAACCTGCATGATAAGAGCCTGAAGTTACTGCTGAGATTTTATAACCGTTGCTTAAATTTATGACTCAGAATCATTTTAGCTTTTCACATTTGCTTGTTGATTAGAACAGGCAGGTTAAATTTCACCAGCCGGCTCTCGCTCTATATGAACCAGTTTGAAGTGTCTCTTTGATTTGATTTGGCTTTGAAAAAAGCCTGTTTCGGCTGAGAACATCAAGGGATAAGAAGTCAACTGCTTCTCCATTGACACCTCCCCTGCAGGAGTATTGAGTCTGGCGGGCTTGGAGAGCTACTCCTCCTTTTGGCCTCCTCCGACCGTTCTTGGTTCGCCAGCACCTCCAGATTTATTGTGAGCTAACTGGAAAACCTGGCAAGCCTGGGTAACTGTTTACACTTGATGCACTTGAATGCTGCCAAACCACCACTGGGTGGTAGCAGGTGGGGTTCAGTGCTGGCAAACTGATAAGCACATTGACCTGGACACAAACAGCTAGTGATCAATCCCAAAGCCAATGAACCACACAGGAGAGGCGAGAAGCATTGAGGCATATCAGATAATTATTGGGTTGGCATCAGGATGAATCAGGTGGTGTGAGAGCTGGAAAAATTTTCAAAACTATGATCTGCACTGGATTCTCAGGATCGATGAGCACAGTGATGTACAGTTCCTCTGTTACAGCATCACATCAGGAGGTAGAGGAAGTCTTTGGCTACTGAAACACTGGGACATGTGTTATATAACTACAGAATCAAACCTAAGTGCAGCTTTCATATACTTTCATGTCTACTCATGCACCAGACAAATATGTCATCCTAGCACCTCATTTGCGTGAGAGTGTCTGTCTCTTATGTGCCTCTTCCAGTCCTTTGACATTTCCAAAGATCAAAGGCTCAACAAATATCTGTTATAATTACAGTGGGGTCCAAAAAACAGAGACCACAAGTGAAAACATTGCACAATAAGATTCATTAACTTGTGCATTACATATCTTGAACTAACAATGGACAAAACTTTAACAGCATTTATAAATTGTTAATAAAGTTAAGTTATTTATAGACAAGTCAACACATTTTAACATTTAATGTAATACATTATATAAATTAAACATATAATTCTATAAAATAAAGAATTTTAATTCAAACTGAACAGTAGTATACACTTTTTTTTAAAGAAAGAAATGAATAGTTTTATTCAGTAAGGACACACTAATTTGTGTAATTAAATAAATGTTATAAATCTTATTATTAAATAAATACATTTAAAATTATTTAATGTAAAAAAAAAAGAAGTAAAAAATAGAAATAGAAATAAATGCTCTTCTTTCTGTTTATCAAAGACTACTGCAAATGAAAAAAAAAACAGATATATACATTTTTATGTTTTGAGTTTCAGTTTTGATAGTAATACATTGTATTATTAGCATATTATAATTATTTCTGAAAGATCATGTGACAATGAAGACTGTAGTAGTGACTGCTGAAAATTCAGATTTACATCACAGGAATAAATTACATTTTATTTTTTAATTTTTTCACAATATTGAGGCTTTTACAGTACTGATTGAACAAATAAATGCAGCCTTGGTGAGCATAAGAGACTTAATAATAATAATAATAATAATAATAATAATAATAATAATAATAATAATAATAATAATAATAATAATAATAAACTTAAAAACTCCTGTTGACACCAAACTTCTGAATGGTAGTGTTTTTAAAAAAATAATTATATATCTTTTTATATAATTATATATAATTATATATTTTTTAATTATATATATAAAAAATATGGCCAATATGGTCTCAGGCGTTTGGATTTACTCTTCTGGTCTTACTAACACAATTATTTTTCTTAGTAGTGTCTGTTAGTAGTGACCAATTAGAAGGCATTCTCTTTCATAAACTGCCAGAACTGATCTCATACTGCTAAAACAGTGCTTAATTGCCTATGGCAGCAATATCTGAAGATATGACAGTCCCCAGTAATTATGGACATGTCTTTGTCTCTGCTCTTGGACGTTCCGTGATCCATTGCATCTCAGATATGGTTTAATGTCAGCCACATCCATGCTGAAAGCTTTATTTGTTGTTTTTGTTTTTGAATGAGAGGAACGCTTTGTCCCTTTCTCAGAGAATCTAATTGATTGATTAAATTACCATCTAATCATGGTAATTTAGGATCCTGACACATCTTGTTGAACGCGTTCCTAGCCAGAGATGCTCAGATAACCACTAGCACGCTACGATCCTTGATGGATCCCAGCAATAATTACAAGCTGCTCCTGGTGACAGCTTCAATGTAAAATTGCTGTTGACTTTAATGCAATTGCTTTTTGCTAACAAAGTGACAAAGGTTATTCTTAACATGATATGATGTGATAATTATTCACAGATAAATGTCCGCTCCACTTTACCATCGAAATGCATGCAGTGACAAGCGTATGCGGGTGTGAAAGTAAAAGAAAGATACAGTCATCAAATCAACATCCACATCACTAAACATAAAGTCTAATGTCACTTTTACAGTTTACTTGTATTATATCATTTTAAAAAGTACCTGCTATAAATTAAAAAGTCACATAAAAATAAGTCGCAAATATCTTGGGCTCAACAAATCCACAACTAGCTTGTGATATGATATCATCATGATACATATGTCACATTTCAATGCATTGCAGTGCATCATAAAATCATAAATCGGATTGCGACAAACTACATCAAACACGAGAGCTGATAGATCAGATTCAATCTCTCGTACCTCACAGAAATGTCTCTGACCACGCTGAGATAAGTCTGCCAGTTTGTGCTTATTTGGATGACTTGCTTCTTCATTTATTGATCTGCAGGACATGCTATGAATGCACAAAATAAAAATATTGGTAAAAGGATCTAAAATACAATATCATGACAACAAATATTGCTCTATTTATATGATTGCATCAGCACAGACCTAATACTGTTACTACTAAAAGTAATATTACTCTAAACCATGAAGAATAGCAAGATGCGTTTATTTGATCAAAAATACAGTAAAAACTGTAATATTATGAAATATTATTACAATTTAAACTAACTGTTTTCTAATGTAATACATTTTAAAATTTAATTTATTTCTGTGATGGAAAGCTGAATTTTCAGCATCATTACTCCAATCTTCAATGTCACATGATCCTTCAGAAATCATTCTAACATGCTGATTTGGTGCTCAATTCTGACTCTTAATAATGATTCTTATTATTAACATTGAAAAGTTGAGATTTTTTGCTGCTTAAGTCTTTTGTGGAAACACTTTTTCAAGATTCTTTGGAAAATATAAAATGCAAAAAACAGTACTTATTTGAATTAGAAATCTTTTGTAACATTATAAATGTTTTTACGGTCACTTTTGCTCATTTTAATGCATCCTTGATGAATATAAGTAATCCATCACAGTTTCCAAAAAAATAATATTAGGTAGCACTGTTTTCAACATTGATAATGTGGTAAACATTTAATGAAAGATGTTGCACAAATATTCATGAAATAATTTATTATTTAATATTACAATATTAATTAACTCAATACTCAGTGTATACAGGTACCTCAATTCCAACAGATTTCAAAATCAAGGTAAAAAAAAGCGTTTTTGCCCTCAAGACAGATATGCATGCATGCATATCCGCTATGACAGCTATATATTTTGCAATTCCACATCTCTCTAAGACTGGACATGCTGTGAATATACAGGCGTTATTATTAGAAAGACAGTATTCCTCAGCAGCTGTAGAGCATTTTAGAGGATGTATTAAGGATTTATGTTTCTCCGCTTTCACCGAACATCCTCTCAGATGCCAAACAGGGGTCAAAACAGGGTCACTGATATCTCTAGAGGACTAGATATTCCACAAAATGTATATTGTAGCTATTTTACGTTTTTTAAAAAATCATTTAAATGTCTGTTTCTTGGCTATACAACTGAATTCTCTGTTTTTTTTTTCAGTTGCAGGTGATGAATCTACTACCCGGTTGACCTGAGTCATTTCTCCAGCGAGGGGAGTGGTACAGCACCAGACCCCTGACCTCTCCTCAATCCCCACTGGCTTCACGCTCCAGCTCGTGAGCCTCGGAGCCCTGGATCTCTTGTCTCTCACCTCCCCTTTTTCCTCTGGACCTTGACGTGGGAACAGCGCCGTAACAGACCGCCCAATGCTGAGGAGGAACTGCCTGCTGCTGTTCCTGTGCTTCCTCTTTGAGCAGAGCTCCTGCGCTCCCTTCCAAAGCAGGCCAGGGCAAGAGTGGCCCCACAGTCAGACGGGGCCATCGGCGGCAGGAAGGAATGGAGGTTCCAAAGGATTCCAGAGGGTCAAGAGGGGCTGGGTGTGGAACCAGTTCTTTGTGCTTGAGGAGTACATGGGCTCAGACCCACAGTATGTTGGAAAGGTAAGAAGCGCACTTTGATCATGATTGCATTTCAGTTGTAACACTGGTTAATAACTGTAACAGCTTTCGGAAGTCATACTCTGCTGAGCCAAAGGCAGTGCCCGATCTGTCGGACTTTCCTTTCATTTGTTTAATCCAGACCCACTGCTTATATTCGCTGGTCTTAATTTAATAACACATTCTGTTCCATATTAAACTCAGAGACTCAGTTTAAGTTAAACCAAAAGCACATGGACTGCAATCTGCCAGTAGATGCTTTTGTACCATGACTTACAAGATAGTTATGTAACAGCCTACCCATTTGGAATACTGTAACAGTGTTTGATAAACATCAAGGAAAGTTAAATCACTGATTTCAGAAGTAATACAAACTCAGCTGAGTAAGACCCGGAAGACGGAATTGACAAAGTCGGTCTCATTCACTAACCATGCATACAAACATATGTGCATAAAACCTGGGTGGCAATTCATTTAGAAACTAAATTTAGAACCAACTCAGACCACAGTTATGCCAAGCATAAATGGATCAATAAAATTTACAATGGATAAGTGCAAACCTATTGTGTGTGTGTGTGTGTACAGTATATATATATATATATATATATATATATATATATATATATATATATATAAACTAAAAATACTTCTTGTCTAAGTTACATGCAAATATCAGTGAATGAAAAGTGAACATTTTTTTATTCTTTGTGTGTATAATATATATATATATATATATATATATATATATATATATATATATATAAACTAAAAATACTTCTTGTCTAAGTTACATGCAAATATCAGTGAATGAAAAGTGAACATTTTTTTATTCTTTGCATAGCTGTCAAAACAAATATAGGCTAATTCACACTGTGGTTTCTGGCTGACTGTTTTAGTCCGTTACTCCAGAAGAACGCTTGGTATATAAAATGTTTCATTAAAGAAGAAAAAAAAAATCATGTGTTTATGGTAAATATATCAGCACATACTGGAAGCGACAAAATCCAACCACAAGACAACACAGACAGGGAAACTTTGCCATTAATTCTAATAATGATGCAGCTGACAGGTCAAATAATGTAATTTTTCTATTGTATTGCATGTACACGAATCTGTCATCAGGTGAAAATTGGCTTTTAGCATGATGCACACGTTTTGGTGGAAGACATGTACACGCTGACAGTGATCTTTAATCACAAACCATTCATATTCAGTGGTGCATTTCCAAATATGCGGTCATAACAACACAACATGAAGCTGGAATCTAATTTTCATGCAGAAAAGTGCCGTAGCCTCCCAAAGAACATTGCCTTTAGCAGATCATAACCCGACCTGATCTTTCCACACACTTATCAACTAAAATGAGACATTTCAGTATGAATATTATTTCACGTTAGTAAGATGCATCGCTGATGGGCCTCGCCTCTGTGTTACTGTCACCTACTTTTTCCAAATACATACAGACATGTGGAGAGGAAGAGACTACACAAATCTCCCAGAGTGAAGTTCCTTCTTAGTAGTGATTAGAGCTTCATTTTGTGCCAAATTCATCTTAAAACAGATGGCTTCGTCCCCTGCCGAGCCGAGCATGATTTGAACACCTCGCTTTATCTAACATTTAAAGAGGATTTTCCCTCTAATGAAGTATGAACTTGTGCCCTCCACTCTTTACCCAGTTTTAATGGAGCAAATCACCTGAACATCCTTTATGTCACTCCGAGGAGAAGGAAACGACATATTAGCATTTGCTTAACTTTTTATTTTGAACTATACTGTCAGGTTTCTTAGTACAGGATTTTCTTCACTTTCTGCAAGAGCTGTTTCATTGTCAAGCAAGTAAATGTGAATTTGCCAAGAGAAGTAGGAGAAACAAAGAAAAAGGTGACAATGGAATGCTCAAGGCCACAACACATCAGCAAACATGACTCGGGGCACAGAAGGAATACTTCACCAACCTTTGGCTGCATCTGCTTTGCATACTTTTCTGAGCAGTTTGCGTAAGACGTCTTAATCAGGACAATGAGCCAAAGTAGCAGCAAAGATGATTAGCATAATGCAAGATAAATAAATAATCACAGTAATGCCACAATGCGCTTTCAATGAGTTCCGAGACCGTAGTAGATCATGGCTGGGGTTTAGCGGTAAGAGGAAATGCAAGAAAGCTTTTCTTTCGGATTGCTTTGTTTTTACATTGAACCAGGGACTGGCTTTTGTCTATTTTGGATTAATAAATGCAAGACTCTCGTAACATTTGTTTACTGCTGTGTGACAGAGAGTGGGTGGGGGGGATCTGTTGTGTGCCATGGTGTCAAAGGAATAAACAAAATGAGAAAGGAGTGAAAGAACAATGTTTGCATTTCTTTAGGCATCTTAGGCCCCGTCCACACGGAGATGCGTTTAGCTGTATACGCATACATTTTGTATCGTATAGGCGTTTCAGCCACACGGATTCAGCGTTTTGGGAGAGTGAAACCGATATTTTTTTAAACCGGGTCCCAGAGTGGATAAATCTGAAAACACCTCCCTTGCGTTTTTTGTGTGGACAGCGAATCCGTATATTTTCTGAAGCTATGATGTCATCAGCCCACGTCTCGCCCCTAGTCAGACACCGCTACGTCACGTAACAGCAACACAAACCTGAACAAACACTGAATGATTGTTTTTTTGTAAACTAACATTAACACAGATTAATACATGTATTGTTCCATGTTCGTTTGTATACCGAGCGCAAGGTTTATGCACATAGTCCAAGTCTTCTTCTCCGTTTTTAGTGTATCTCTGTGGCAGAATTACAGCGCCACATACTGGTCTGGCATGTATACTACATCGTTATGTATCAGTTTTGTGGTCTCGTGTGGATGCAGATATTTCTTGAGAAGAGGGGGGGAGATTGGATAGGGAAAGCTCTGGCTTCGTGTGGACGTAGCCTTAGTTAGGCATAAATTGCACTTGGGACTTTGTATTGTTTCTTTGCCATGTCCATTAACTTTATCTATGTACCATGCAAACTGCTTTTTGTTTGTGCAATGGTTGGTATTTCTGAAGAGTGAGGCTTCTCATAACCTGTTACAAAACACAACAGACTATATCACATTTATTTATGGAGAGACTATACATACATTTAGCTCTTGAATGCATTTATTTATATTCATATTACTTTTTAACCGTTTAAATAATCCATATCAGAACACCTCAGCAACCCTATAGTAATGTGCAGTACTACAAACTAGGGGTGTGCGATATTAAAAAACGCTGAGTTTAGGCATTTCATCGATAAAACACAGTACTTCTGTCAGGACCACTATCGTCAAAGATGATTGACAATTAGCATACAGTTTGGATTGCCGGTATGGTTCCGTTCTGGGCAAGAACTCCCTGCGCATCCATGCAGCCTAGCATGGATGAGAGCATAGAGAGCAGCGATAACCCCCCCAGGGTAAACAGAACAGAACCAACATAAATGTATTGCAGATATCGTTAAAGTTCAATAATGTTATGTACTCATTTTAGAATTAGTCTGATTCAAAGGAGAATCAGAAGGCTGAATCCTGACTGACAGAGGAGGAGTTGGGGATGGAGTTGCTGATAATACTGCGGGACCTTATACATGAATACTTAGATAGGTGTCGCATTCCCATAGGTTGATGGGGATCAGCTGAGAGTCAGCTGATGCGAGCTTGACTAACGTGACCTGCCAGAACTAACGCTACGCTTGATATTTATAAACACTAAAACCGCCAGTAGGTGGCGGCAAGTCTGTCTTAATGAGTGATTCATTGAATCATTCATTCAAATGATTCGTTCAAAATGGCTTTATGAAAGGATTATTGAATCACTGACTCAAATGTTTTGTTCAAAAAGAGATTCATTCAGCAACCGCAGTGTTGCTCTGAGAGGCACAAACGTTCTGTTCCAACTTTGTTTAAATCTATTTCCTTCAGTGAAACGAAAAAAAAAAAAAAAAACACAAACAAACAAAAAAAACTGACAATATTGTGTCTAAAATGTAATTCACTCAATATTAACTTCTTGTTTAAGTCGCATTTGCTCACGTGCTAATGTTCAGGAAGATGACTCCTTGATTTTAATTTAGATTTTTAATTCATTACTGAAGTGTTGCTAATATAATTTTTGCAACTGTATCAAACAGAATAATACTAATAATCTACTAAAACCACACAACATCACAGAATTCATCAAATCCATTTGTAATCCATTGCTTTCTGATGTTTGTGTCATTGATTTCCCTCCAAAATGACGCCACTTCCTGGAAGATGATGTCAGCAAGGAAGTGGCTTTTATTAGTCAAAGGTGTTTAACAAAAGACTAACAGGTTAGACAACAATATTGGGGACATATAAAAATAAATAAATACTGGTTACAACAATAATCCCCCCCAAAAACATGCTTTGTTTGAATAATTTCAAATTAAAGAAAGGATAATTAAATAATCAAATTGCCAGTTTTCATAATAGAAGTTATTGCAGCACCCAGGGAAATAACAAAAATGGCAATACCCAAATGTAGTGCAATGATTTAAATCCATCCATTTTTAAATATTGTGAGTTTAATATTGTGTCCATTACAACAAATACCATATAACAGGGACATATACATGTCCTGCATAGCAGAAATAGCAGAACTTGTTGCAGTGGTACACAGAGAATTTTGGCAGCAGAGATCAAATAGATATCTTATTTTATGAGATAACATTTTTGCAAGCATGAAATATTCATTTAAAGCAGAAGAGTTGATGGATTGACACATAATATGCAACAGCAGGCGGATGTACTTTTTTTTCGTTATGCATTTATGCAAAAGCTGTGAGCATGAGAACATCACAGCCTCCAGATACTGGTGAAACTCTACAACACATCAGCATTTTATCGTTTATTACGGAGGAATAAAAGCCTCATTGAGCCTTTGGGAATACCAAAGCTTCAATTCTGCAATTAAATAATGCACTACCCTCCTCGGTGTTGAGCAATGTCTGTTCGCAGGAAAAACCGCAACCATTCGGCTGACTGTAAATCAAGTTCTCTTTCTCTTCCTCTCCCTGTCCTGCTTTAGCCTTTCAATCACCATTAAACCCTCCTCTCGCTGTCACTTGTGACCACCCACAATTCACCTCTTTCTTCAGTAATCTGAGCTAATAGCATAATAAAGACTATACATAATCTCAAAGACACAGGTCCGTGGGTTTAAGCAACTTTATAATGTAACATTATTTATGACATCATTAGCCAAAGTGCCATCAGTCAACCTCGCTTTCTAACCTTTCATATCCGGTAGCTGTAATTTTAAAAAGCAAATGAACCAATATACAAAAGTAATTTGATAGGATGTGTATCTCTGTGTCATTTTATGATGTTTCAAGTCAACATGAAATCAATATCGACCCCATTTACTTTCTCAATGCACGTTCCTGGTCTTATTGTGCATGATTCATTGAAGCACATTATTCCAAAGGGGGGGGGATTATTTTTAATGTTGCATGAAAATTCAACTTGCTCCGCCTCTGAAGTCTGAAGCAATCATTTTCAGCTATAATGAATTCCTCTAACTTTTTAACCCCATCCTTACAAGCACCTGACTTCATTTATACTGTACTTAATGACCTTTAAATAAAATCCATATAAGTAAAAATATGAAATTTATGTTTAAATATTAGTACTGTAATTACATGTAGCTAAAAACATTCTTGAATGGACATAAACAGATATGAGGTACAGTAAATTGTTAATTTATTTGTATCTAATTATTTAAAAGCAAAAGCGTATTATTTTTTCCTTAGCTTTTGATATTGACTGCTGAAATCAAGAGACAGTGGAGAATTTTCTCTGATGCACAAAAATCCATTTAATACCAATTTCCTCAGTGTCCTGATTATGTCTCTAAGACAATGAATCCAATATTCTCAAACCTATGACCTGCATTTATAATACCAGCAGCTGGTTTTCTAATGGTTTGACATTTGAATATAGTTGTTTATGAAATGATCCGCGACTGTGAGTCAAGTCAGTCCATCATCAGGAGTGATTAAAATGCATTGCTTTAGGTCAAAACGGTTGTGGTGACTAATGAAATGTCTCTTTGCAAGGACGAATTATCATAGTTAAGACCAAATACATTGTATTGGCTTGTAAATTGAGTAAGATTTATGTCCAGATGACCTGCAGAAAAAGTGAAATGGCAATTTCTAATTGCACTAGAAAAGTAATTGAGTAAGAATATAAGTATTGATTTCTCAATAATACTTAAGCACAAGTACAGAATCCCCCACATGATACTATAGTATTTCCGTCAGTTTACGGATGCAAACAGCATTTCATATTGACTGTAAAGCAGAAGGAGCTTCTCAGAAAGTTAAGCTGGATCACATTAACCTCATATCTGAGGATTTCAATCCCAGATGAGCACAAACGAATCATCAGGAGGCCCAAGCGGATCAAGGGTTTATACAGTGTTTACAAAGACGCAACCGACTGGGCTTTTTCTGTGTGTATGTCCATCCCGTGGTAAGCTTTGGTGAGAAAGGTGCAGAGGAAAGCTGTACGTACAGGAACACAGAAGAACATCCGTGCCCTTAACAAAGTGCCTGATAAATGAAAAATCACTCCGTCTAAAAGAGATGTATGCTATGTTGTCTGGGAAAATTTGAGGTGGGTATTTACTGACCCAATCCAATAATGTAAGCTGGGAGAGCTGCTCCAGATCTTTTGAAGTCTTGCCATTCTCACAGCTTTTTACCTGCACTGACATCATCTTTCATTTATCTTCAGCCTTTCTCAGCCCAATCTGTTCATCAACTGCTATCCAAACAGCCCTTTCAACAAACCATTCAGTTTCTGCACTGCTGTCGGCTTCACTTTTGTGCTTTTTCTTAAAGGAACAGTTCACCCAAAAAGTAAAAATTCGCCCTGGCATTTCAAACATTTTTACTGTTGAACACACATTCACAAAAAAAAAAAAAAGATTTGTAAATAATCTAAGGATAATTTTTATGCAACAACAGTAAATATTACAAGAAAACAAACACCTCAGAATATCCAGCATTCTTCTAAAGATACAAACAGGCTTAAATTTAAGTTGCCAGCATACTAGTTCGGCGAACATTTTCCTTTAGAAAACGCTTCCATCAGAAAGGTCTCTCATTTGAATACCATAATGCATTTTCTAGAAAGGCCATCCATTTTACAGCTTGTTTACGTGAGCTCTTTCTGGCTGACAGGTCAAGACTTACTCGCTCCCATTGTGTTATTGACACCCACGTCCACCTCATCTCTCCCCACCACCTATTCTCAGATTAATTCCCCGAAACGACTGCGATCTCATCTGTCTGAGGCCACCTATCATTAGCTCTCAGATCTTTTCAACATAACTTATGAAAAGATGGATCTGTGCATGGGAGCCAAGAGAATTTTACCAGAAAAGGATGCAAAAAAGAGAATGTTTTAACAGAGATAAGCACAGGTGAATGGATATAGACACTGCATGATATGAAATCACAAACTGAGCCTATACTTCTTTAATATGTGCTTATGGTGTTATTGTCCACAATTAATCAGTGCACATTATTCCAAAGAGGGGAACGGATCATGAAGAATAACTTTATTAAAAATAAATAAATGTTACTTTACGTTTCAAATGACATTAACAAAAATTTTCATTTTCAGCCTTTTGTTTTAAGTACTGCAGCCTTTAAGTAACTTAACATTAATGTAACATACTGGATTTGTGTAAGATTTACTTAACATTTTTTTTACTCAACTTCAACAGCTATACCATATTTAATTAAACATGAGTTTTGAAGTGGAAACACTGAAATAATAAATAATGCTCCTGTAAATCATACTCAAATATATATATATATTACAGTGTACACGTCATTTAAAATTACAAACTATAAAATAACAATGGATTCAATAACTGAATTAGGTTAAGATGATGTTCTTGATTAACTCATACAGACAAAAAACCTCATAAAAAGAGTGTTTGTTTTAAGTACTGCAGCCTTTAAGTAACTTAACATTAATGTAACATACTGGATTTGTGTAAGATTTACTTAACATTTTTTTTACTCAACTTCAACAGCTATACCATATTTAATTAAACATGAGTTTTGAAGTGGAAACACTGAAATAATAAATAATGCTCCTGTAAATCATACTCAAATATATATATATATTACAGTGTACACGTCATTTAAAATTACAAACTATAAAATAACAATGGATTCAATAACTGAATTAGGTTAATATGATGTTCTTGATTAAAAAAACCTCATAAAAAGAGTGCTGGTAGTGTTTCGTACTCAATCTAGTATGAAACACCACTTTTCAAACTCACATTACAGAAGTAAAATGGGTTAGGAATATTATTTCATGTTAACTTTAAAATTAAAGAGAATAGGTTTTATATTCACAATTTATACACAATGTCATCCACCCCTTCAAATTAATCTAGCCGTTCAAAACTATTCATAGGCTAAATGGTTAAACCGGCCCTTTAAATGCATAAAGGCCCATTCACACCAAGGACGGTAACTATAAAGATAACGATAAAGATATAGTTCTAAAAATCGTTCTCAATATTAAAGAATAGCAGAGTCCACACCACAACTATAACAATAAAGGCACAGGGAAACTATATAGTTGGAATCACTTTCAGAACGATTTTTTCCAGCTGATGAACGATAAAAATATTGACAGTCAATCAGATTAAATCCTGCTGTAATGAGCTGGAGAATTTAAAGCGGCAGACGAGCGTGCGCTTAGAATAAACAGACGATATTGTTCGCTGGTGTGGATGCTAATATCGTTATCTTTATAGTTATCGTTCTTGGTGTGAATGGGGCTTAACACACTCCATCACAGCAGCTGCAGCGAGAGCTCCATAATGCAATCACAGACCGCTCTCTCCAGTAATCAGCGTCAAATGACCAGACAGAATCTCTCCAGTGACCTGTACACTAATCAAGGTTACCGTGTACATAGACCCGGCAAGACACACTGTAATTATCCATTCACTCTCTTCACCAAGCATGTCTAAAGCATTAACAAAGGTTGTGAGTACCATTGCCATGGATCACTTAACTGGGCTTATTTATGGTCAAGCGCACCATGCACTAGCTTTGCACTATTTCCTTCCTTGTAAAGACTGATATAGAGGTTTCAGTGTAATCTATACTGAAGTCCTAAAATGTACTTTTAGTAAATTTGTCCTTAAATTAGACAACTGGTGTAATGTGTACACCGTTTTTCACATGTGCACACCATTTTTCATTAGATTTAACAAATCAATTATTCATTAGATTAACAAATAATCACAGACCCCTCACCCAATAAACATACTGGGTACCAGCATGTCTGGGAATGACTCCAGGCCCCTGGTTACCATGGTAACCAGGACCCCCTCAGCCAGATCAGATAAACGTTTACGATCTAAAAGTATGTAGAGAGAATCTTCCTCCTACTCAGTTCTCTCTGCTGAGCTCAGACACATACTGCAATATGAAATTACTTCTTACATTAATTCATAGGAAAACCTGTCTTTGAATGAACACACATATACTTCAGGTCATTGTGTTACTGTTTTTGTATATTGTCTTTTGTATTGTATACTGTTTTATGCATGTTTATGATAGAACCACTCGTTCATATAATCCTATATGTCATCTTACCATGTTTTGTATCTATGAATTTGTCTTCTGATGATCTAAACGAGAGTATATATTATATGTTGGTACATAGGCAATATATTAGTGTTCTAAGAATCTTTATTAAGCTTCCATCAACACCCAATCGAGTTCCATATGCAAATGACCATGCTCTCAGACAAAGGGTCATAAAACTCCTCAGTAGCTCCCACTTGAAATGTCAGCCTTTCTCATTGGACAAGCCCATCCTGAGAGATGTGAATCTTCTCAGATTTTAAAGGGCCCACGCACAGTTCTGCCCAGGTCTTCTTCTGCTAGGTCTTCTGCTAAATCTTCTGATTACGGCCCATGTGGAGAGCCTGAGCCGGTGCGGGCGTGCCCGGTGGGCTCCAACACATAGCCTTTCAGTCGGCGGTTCTGTAAGATTCTGAGAAGATGAGGATGTGAGCTAGAACGCTTCTGCAACTCTTAAGTCTGCACCAGGCTTCGGGCTTGTCTTTACATTCACCAAAGATCCTAGGATCTCAGCTGATGTCTCTCATAGATATTTTTCACTTTCCACTGGAAAGAAACTCCCAATCACCATTGAGTCAGAACATCTTTGGAATTCATTACTCTTCAAACTCGGAAGAACGTGACCTTGATACCATCAAGACTTGCATCCTAGACTGCATCCGGACACTCGTCAACGACCAAGGCAATGCAAGTATCGTACATTTAACTAAACGAAACAGAGGTTTAGTATAAGCTATAGACCCTGTTATAAATGGCGCTGATGGTTTTACTCAGGTGGTTAAACTGACTCTTTTCATAGCTTCATTCTCTGGTTTTCCTGGTTTCATCCATCAAGTCTCATTTGCCCTTTCCCATGTATGAGAGATTGTTTGTTTGTTTGTTTGTTAGACTAGTTTGTGTTAGTGTTTAATAAAACTATTGTGCCCAAATTACATGAGTTTCTGATTCTGCCATGCAAATTAATGTCTCTTTACGATTTTGATCCTTGCTACATGCTCTAATGAATTAAAGGGTTAGTTCACCCAAAAATGAAAATTAGCCCATAAATTACTCACCCTCAAGTCATCCTAGGGGTATATGACTTTTTTCTTTCAGACGGATTCAGAGTTATTTTAAAAATTGTTGTTGCTCTTTCAAGCTATTTCATGGCACTCAGTGGGTGTTGCATGCATCAGTCCAAAAGCAGTTAAATAAAATGCACCCATCCATACAAAAAGTGTCTCACACGGCTCCGGGTAACATAATAATCACTTTAATCTTGCTTGCGCTCACTGTTGTACACTGGAAGCAATTCCGGGCGGATGAAGTATGAGGTCAGTGCTGCGCATGCGCCTGTGAGTATCGTGAAAACAAACGTTTGTTTATAGGAGCAAAGGAAGCAAAGTTTCCTTACTTTAGCAAAGGAAAACCAGTCTCCTCTTGGATTATATCGAAATCCTCCAACATTCTTCTTTACAAATCCTCATTTTGTACTTCTAATTAGTGACCGCTGTTTTGTTTTGATCTCTCCCCTGCGCTTCCGCGTGTGTCACTTCTGAGAGGCGCATGCACAAAGCTGACCTCTATACGTCATCCGCCCTGAACTGCTTCCAGTGTACAACAGTGAGCGCAAGCTCTGAAAGAAGAAAGTCCTATACACCTAGGATGACTTGAGGTTGAGTAATTTATGTTTAAGTTGGCTAATTTTCATTTTTGGGTGAACTAACCCTTTACTACTGCATAAAAGTATTTTCTGTGGCCACGAAATTATCCTTTCCTAGAGTTGATATGAACTTACACTGAATGTTCGCTGGACGAACAGATTAGTTGAGGGCAATTTAATTCTGCTACAGTTACTACTGACAGCTGATATAAATAATTGTAATTAATTATAATTAATTATATACATTTCCCTTTTGAGCTAATTTGCTACAAGGTTTTAGGCTGCATTGCTAATAAATGATTGCTCTTTGCCCCAAGTCAAAATGAATACAATTACATGGATTCAGCAGATATTTCTATAACAGCATGCTTACCCAAAATTCAACAGCATGCTTGAGTACTCAAGCAATACTTGACCTTGTTGGGATCAGAAGTGCTTCTTCTGCACCAAATTTGTTCCAAGCCAGATTGAGCCTCTTCTGAATTCCTCATCTAGGGTTGACCTTGCAGGCTGACGGCAAACAGAAGCAGATAATAATGGATTTTGCGCTGGAGAGCTTATCTTAAACAGGCCAATCTTTACCTGTGTGTGTCTCACAACATAGTTTGGTTAAAAGAGAGGTCAGCTTTACTGTGTGCATTTAATGAGACTTGAGCATGATTGGAAATGTGCACCTGATAAGACTGCCCTATAGTGTGATGAACGGTAATGCTGTGGAGATGCCATGCTACACACAGTGCTTGGGCTCAAGTGTGTCAGAGAATAAGGCACTGCTTATAAACAATGCAAGCACAGTGAGGTTGCAGCTGCATTGGTTATGTTGGTTTTTCAAAAGCAAACTTGGGCAAGGTTTTCTAGTAAAACAAACATTTTTAAATGTAAAAAGTGTTTAAGAAGAATCCACCAAAGCTCAGCACAGTCTGTTATGACTTATATATTTTCTAACGGATGAGGCTGACGGATGGATGGATGGACAAAGTTGGAAGGTATATTTACTGGATGGATTATTGGAATGAACTAAGTGTGAAGGTGTATGTAGCGTCTGGACCACTCAAACACACAATATATATTTTGTTAGCTAGATTTAACAAATAGTTTATGTAGTATGTTAGACTAGTTTAAGTGTTTATGTAGTTAATAAAACCTTACTTGTATCACACTTGACGTGGTTCATTGTTTGCTCCAGTTAATCATGCAGATTTATGCTACAAGCTTTTGTAGAATTGTACAGTAAGGAAGTTATTTCCCTTAACCAGGAAATTAACGTTCTTAGAATTGACAAGACAGTTGACCCTGAGAGGTCAGCTAAATATCTACAGCGGATCTAAAATATTCATAATTAATTATAACTAGTTATGATTAATTATTCATATTTCCCATGAGCTGATTCGTTACATGTATTTACTGGATGGATGAATGAAATTAATATTGATCCTTAGATTACAATAGACAGATGTATGGGTGGATGGATGAATAAATGAATGAATGTGTATTTACTGGATTGATGGATCCTTAGATGACAGTAGATGGATGGATGGATGGATGGGTGGATCCTTAGATGACAGTAGACGGATGGATGGATGGAATGAATGAACAAAGTATGAAGGTGTATTTACTGGATGTATGGCTCCTTAGATGACAATAGACAGATGGATGAATGAATGAATGAATGAAGTGTGAAGGTATTTTTACTGGATAAATGTATGGATGGATGGAATGAACAAAGTATGAAGGTGTATTTACTGGATGGATGGATGGATCCTTAGATGACAATAGACAGATGTATGGGTGGATGGATGGATGGATGAATGAATGAAGTATAAAGGTGTATTTACTGGATTGATGGATGGATGGACAAAGTATGAAGGGGAATTTCAGTCTGTTCGGGCTCGTGATGTGGAGGGAAGAGTCAATCCGAAGCTTGTGATCACTGTTCCATGTTTCCATGTGGCGGTCACGCTGTGCATCTCTTTTGACCATTATTCTTGATAACTTGCCCCAAAATTGACAATCTCCTTGGACTTGTCAATGTGTTCTTTTGTGTTAATGTTGAAAACTGTTCTGTGACAGGGGTTTAGGTTTAGGCTTGCTTCAGAAGGGCTAGGGTCTGATTTATGACATCCTGTTGTCTTGGGCCTCTGTGGAATTTTTGTGACTCCTCGTGCCTCAACTCGGTTTTGACCAAATCTTAGATTGTCTGATTCGGTCTGATATCCTGCAGTGTATTTACTGGATGGATAGATGGATGGATGGATGACCTCAAAAGAAAAAAAAAGACTTCCATTGAAAACTACAATAGTGTTACACTCAGTTTGTTATATCTTGTCTAACAGAGTAATGGGTTATTGTGGCTCATTATTAAAATATAAAAATAAAAGTCACAAAAAACCTATAGACTTCCAATGAATTGTTCTAATTGTCACAACACCAACTGTCATCAAGCTACATCCCTCAACACTGCATAAACCTGTTCTGACACATACTATATCATCTATATATTTTCAAACAAGTCAGGTTTTCCTGTAGTGGAACATATAATAGTCCTTTAAATTGTCTATACTTATAGCCCTATTGGAAACGTCTATCCATTCATACATACAAACCCGATTCCAAAAAAGTTGGGACACTGTACAAATTGTGAATAAAAACAGAATGCAATGATGTGGAAGTTTCAAATTTCAATATTTTATTCAGAATACAACATAGATGACATATCAAATGTTTAAACTGAGAAAATGTATAATTTTAAAGGAAAATAAGTTGATTTTAAATTTCATGGCATCAACACATCTCAAAAAAGTTGGGACAAGGCCATGTTTACCACTGTGTGGCATCCCCTCTTCTTTTTATAACAGTCTGCAAACGTCTGGGGACTGAGGAGACAAGTTTCTCAAGTTTAGGAATAGGAATGTTGTCCCATTCTTGTCTAATACAGGCTTCTAGTTGCTCAACTGTCTTAGGTCTTCTTTGTCACATCTTCCTCTTTATGATGTGCCAAATGTTTTCTATGGGTGAAAGATCCGGACTGCAGGCTGGCCATTTCAGTACCCGGACACTTCTTCTACGCAGCCATGATGTTGTAATTGATGCAGTATGTGGTCTAGCATTGTCATGTTGGAAAATGCAAGGTCTTCCCTGAAAGAGACGACGTCTGGATGGGAGCAAATGTTGTTCTAGAACTTGGATATACATTTCAGCATTGATGGTGCCTTTCCAGATGTGTAAGCTGCCCATGCCACACGCACTCATGCAACCCCATACCATCAGAGATGCAGGCTTCTGAACTGAGCGCTGATAACAACTTGGGTTGTCCTTGTCCTCTTTAGTCCGGATGACAAGGCGTCCCAGTTTTCCAAAAAGAACTTCAAATTTTGATTCGTCTGACCACAGAACAGTTTTCCACTTTGCCACAGTCCATTTTAAATGAGCCTTGGCCCAGAGAAAACGCCTGCGCTTCTGGATCATGTTTAGATATGGCTTCTTTTTTGACCTATAGAGTTTTAGCCGGCAACGGCGAATGGCACGGTGGATTGTGTTCACCGACAATGTTTTCTGGAAGTATTCCTGAGCCCATGTTGTGATTTCCATTACAGTAGCATTCCTGTATGTGATGCAGTGCCGTCTAAGGGCCCGAAGATCACGGGCATCCAGTATGGTTTTCCGGCCTTGACCCTTACGCACAGAGATTGTTCCAGATTCTCTGAATCTTTGGATGATATTATGCACTGTAGATGATGATAACTTCAAACTCTTTGCAATTTTTCTCTGAGAAACTCCTTTCTGATATTGCTCCACTATTTTTCGCCGCAGCATTGGGGGAATTGGTGATCCTCTGCCCATCTTGACTTCTGAGAGACACTGCCACTCTGAGAGGCTCTTTTTATACCCAATTATGTTGCCAATTGACCTAATAAGTTGCAAATTGGTCCTCCAGCTGTTCCTCTTATGTACATTTAACTTTTCCGGCCTCTTATTGCTACCTGTCCCAACTTTTTTGGAATGTGTAGCTCTCATGAAATCCAAAATGAGCCAATATTTGGCATGACATTTCAAAATTCAAAATGTCTCATTTTCAACATTTGATAAGTTATCTATATTCTATTGTGAATAAAATACAAGTTTATGAGATTTGTAAATTATTCCATTCCTTTTTTACTCACAATTTGTACAGTGTCCCAACTTTTTTGGAATTGGGTTTGTACAATACCATAACAGAAGTCCTCAGAATATACAAGGGAAATGTAGCCTTCAAAACTCAATGCTTCTTGTCTATTGTTGTCAATCCAACATTCAAACTTTATCTTGTGTAATTGTTCAAGTTACAATTGGTTTCTATAGTAAACATGTTATTCAATAGCTCTCAACATGATATCTCCATCACATCCATGTGCAGCATTGTGTGATACGCAATCCTTCATAACATACACTGTGGAGACAAACAATGCCTTCAATATTACGGTGAATCCAGTTTAAAGGTTACTTAATTCAACTCATGATTACATTTGAAGAACTACGATCCAAAATGACCAGAAAATGGTGTCGATTGCATGCAGGAACCCAAGAACCACAATAATTCAACACCCCAGAAACAATCAGGCTGCAGTAACCTCACCCCTCCCAAAGCTTGTGCCGTTTAGCTCACAAAAACCTGATGCCAAACTATATCTGCAGATGTGAAGTCATTCGTACAGGTAACTCGGCTCCAAATTATGCATGTGAAATGCTAGCAATACAGCGGCCCATTCTGAACGCATTTAGAAAGAAGACATTTGCGGTGTTAACATATGACACAGATGACGAATGCGCTGGCACAGATTGGTTAAGGAAAACGGGAATAATTATGTCATTTATCTGCACTGCCAATATTACATTCCACATATTTTAATCCAACTTTTATAATAATGAGATTTCTGCTTGAAGTGCACTGAAGATAGTTAAAAAACGCTAATGTTCCTAGCAGTAATGCTCGCTCCTTGCATTGAGACCAGATGAATTCAGAGTGAGCTGATATTATTGGCTTGAAAGTAAAATTGCTTTGTAACACTTTTCCTTCAACTTGCTCATATACCTTATTAATATTTTGAACTATGATCCATATTTCTGGCATAATTTAGATATAGGCGAGGGAAAAAGACGTGTTCATCTGTCATGTGTAGAAGCATTAAATCATGACTATCTTGCATCAGTTAATTAATTGCAAGCTGGTACTTTTTATCAATTGCACATTATTAAAATGCTAAATATCACTATGGCAACCAGGCTGATTTGTTGCATGTTCGCACAGATGTCACTGATGTCAGCCATCAGTGATCACAATTATAATTTTTACGGAAGAAGTTTCACGGCATATCATGTACTCTGCCATTCAAAAGTTTGGGATATGTAAAAAAATTTAAATGCTTTTGAAAGAAATCTCATGCTTATCAAGGATACAGTTATTTGATCAAAAATACAATAAAAACTACATCTTAAAATGCAATTCACTCCTGTGGTGCAAAATTGAATTTTCAGCAGCCATTAAACCAGTTTTCAGTCAAATTATCCTTCAGAAATCATTCTAATATGCTGAGTTTCTGTTCAAAAAGCATTTCTTATTATCAATGTTGAAAACAGTTGTGCTGCTTAAAATATTTGTGAAAACCATGATATACATCTATGCATGTAGAAAGTTTAAACTATAAGAGCATTCATTTGAAATCGATTTTTTTTTGTAACATCATATTTCACTTTTGATTAAATTGATTTCATCCTCACAAAATACAAATTATTAATTTATTAAATAAAAAAGCATTCTGACCCCAAACCTTTGAATGGCAATGTACACAAAACATTTTTTTTTTTGGCTGAGGGCAACTTTTTACATGCATTTTATGCACCTATTGTATTGTCCCCAAAACAGACATTCATTAAAACATGAAAAAGAAAAAGAAAAAAAAAGTTTGTGAAAATAATGTAATGTATAAGTATGGTTTTAAAGCTATGAATCTAAATAATTTCAAATTATTCAAAAACGTTTCACTAATTATGCCTTCCCCTAGTTGTGATGCCACTTCCACCATCACTAACAATTTTGCTCCTAATATGTTTTTCAAAAATTGGTGTACTACCAAGGCGACAACATAGTGAAGCACATGAGATTGAAATACACTCTTAAAACTAAAGGTGCTTCAAAAGGTTCTTCAAGCGATGCCATAGAAGAACCATTTTTAGTTCCACAAAGAACCATTTAGTCAAAGGTTCTTTAAAGAACCATCTCTTTCTTACCTTTTTATAATCTGAAGAACCTTATTTCGCCACAAAGAACCTTTTGTCAAACAGAAAGGTTCTTCAGATGTTAAAGGTTCTTTATGGAACCATTTAGACAAAAAGGTTATTCTATGGCATCGTGAAGCACCTTTATTTTTAAGAGTGTAAGCCAAAAAACAAAGTAAATTTAAAGGGTTAGTTCGCCCAAAAATGAAAATTCTGTCATTCATTACTCACCCTCATGTAATTTCAAACCCGTATGACCTTCGTTCATCTTCGGAACACAAATTAAGATATTTTTGATGGAATCTGAGAGCTGTCTGACCCTGCATAGACAGTAATACAACTGAAATGTTCCAAAATCCAGAGACGTAGCAAGGAGATCTGTAAAATAATCCATGTGACATCAGGGGTTCAACCGTAATTTTACGAAGCTACGAGAATAATTTTTGTGTGCAAAGGGAAAAAAAAAAAAACGACTTTATTCAACAATTCGTCTGCTCCGTATCACCCTGTAGCGCCATTTTGGAGAATATCCGCTGGACATAAACAGCGTATGCTGTTCTGTGTCAGCTGCGTCACACGGATACGCTGTTTTCATTCAGGTCAAATCACAGGTACGATGACGATGTCCCTGATGTCACATGGATTATTTTACCGATCTCCTTGCTACGTCTCTGGACTTGGGAACATTTCAGTTGTATTGCTGTATATGCAAGGTAAGACAGCTCTCAGATTCCATCAACAATATCTTAATTTGTGTTCCAAAGATGAATGAAGGTCTTACGGGTTTGAAACGACATGAGGGTGAGTAATTAACAACATCATTTTCATTTTTGGGTGAACTATCCCTTTAAACAAATTAACTCAGAGAGTGAAAAGTGTAAAAGACTTTGTCTAAAAGTCCTGAAGGGAAAAGTGTCCATTGTTAAATAAATAAACAAATACTGGACAGTTATGTAAGAAAATATTGAGAAAACAGCCCAGAACAAAAAAAATGTGTGCTCTTGTGCTTTGGTTGTCATCACAGCACGTGCAGCAATTTGAAAAGCTACTGTCAGATTTGTCCTTTGAGCCTGACGGACTTAGATTTTTTGTTTATATGCAGCTTTTCTTTTGTTCTAGTTGTTATGTAAGTGTGTTGCTGCAGTTTTGATGCGGAAATACAATGTAGTATTCCTTAATTGCTTGTGATTAGATCAGCCATTTATCCACCTGAGAATGTCTCCATCTGTTGGGGCTGGTGTGTTTGTTTCATAAAACACACACACACACAGGCACATCAGTATTCCACCTCGTGAGCAAAAACAAAGCTCTCAAAAAACTCTCTCACGCTTTCTTTCTGTACCACGTAATCAAACAGCGAACTGTACGTCAAACTAGAGGAGTGTGAGACCGCTTTCACAGTTTTCCAGTGAATCTGCGCCCCAGAGCACCAGAAATGTGAAAAACACAAAATACAAACACTGTGGCTAATGCAGCATCTGCCCAAAAACACACATACGCTAACAAAACAAACACAGACCCGCTTCCGTTCTCCTATTTTATGTCAACACTACAGACACGATGCATGTAAAACACACATCCTGATCTAAACACACCCATTTATGAATATGTTTTAATGTTCCAAAATATTTCTGTTTTAAGTAAATGCTGTTCCACATAACGTTTTATTCATCAAAGAATCCTGAAAGAAAATGTATCAGTTTCCACAAAAATATTAAGCAGCAAAAACTTGATAATAAAAACCATTATAAATAGTTGAGCACATTTATTAATAACTGAGCATCAGTAATAGTTGAGCATCAAATCAGCATGTTTCTGAATGATCATGTGACACTGAAGAATGGAGTAATGATGCTGAAAATTCAGCTTTGCATCAGAGGAATAAATTACATTTTAAAATATATTAAAATAGAAAAAAGTTATTGCAAATTGTAATAATATTTCAAAATATTACTGTTTTTACTACAGTAAAAGTAAATAAATGCATCCTTATCGAGCACAGATACTTTGTATATATGTTAAAAAATAATAATAATCCATATAATACCAAAGTCATATGTGGATTTTTTTTAAATCACAGTATGCATATATATGCACACACATACTGTATACTGTGATTTTTAAAAAAATCCACATATTATAGAATATTTAGATCATACCACACACCCCTAATGGATCTATACCACACACACACATACACACACACACACAGAGATGTATATTTATACTTTTGCACAGATGTCTGCCTTTTCACATCCATAAACACAAACAGATCCATAAACACATATGCACACGGGTTTGGAGTAAATGACTCTAGTGCTGGTTTTCTCAGACTCCTTGCAGTCGTTGCGTGCTGGGGCATGTATTTATTTAACTGAATTGGCTGAGTGTTTAGGCCCGGTCTGACTATATTAGCATGCAGCGAGTGTGCGGGAACGCTGGTCCTCAAGGGGTTTCGGTATCCTGGTGTGTAAGAAATATCCAGTCATGGAGCTGACACTTCCTTTGCAAACCAAACATGCATTTAATTACTGGCCAGACACCATGTAGCGAACCGTATGATCATGCACACACACACAGCGCAGAAACACATATGTGATGTATAGAGCTGAGGTTATAAACCACACGGAAAGCACACTAATAGATCAATGAGATCTGGTCAGGGCTTTGAAAAACACTATAAATATCAGGCAAACATATTTTTAAAAGTCTTCTCTTGATATTCTCTGAAGGAATTACAGCTTTAATAATTACTGGTTGTGTAACCACTAAAAAGACTGCTGAAGAAGTAATTGTGACAGGTTGATTCTTCGCTTATGGCTTCGAATGATAATAGAGCCTTTATTTGTTCCTCCAGTATATTACGACCCTATTGAATCAGCAGGCGGTAGAACAGGCCTCTAATTGTCCCTATTGTGAGAGGAGGCAAGTATTTGACTGTTGCTCTCTCAGCACCTGTTGACTGAGACAATAACACATAAAACCCAGTGCTTATCTTTACTCGAGACATTTAAGCTGAGAATAGCATAATATAGGTCTAAGCCTTTCTGTATACTTGCACTATTTGCAAAGAAGATGTTAAGCAGATATGTGTGAAGCCTTAAATTTGCAATGTAACTTTCCATTTGTTGAAATAAAAGTATTTAGATTTAAGCATGCTTCAGAAATTAGCATTATCTCATTAGGTAAATCACAATTGCAATTTATTTTGAGTTATATTAAAAGGAATAGTTCACCCAAAAATGAAAATTTGCTTAAAATGTACTCACCCTCAGGCCATCCAAGAAGTAGATGAGTTTGTTTCTTCATCTGAAGAGATAAGAAGAGATGTATCATTATATCATTAGCTCAACGGATCCTTTGCAGTGGATGGGTGCCGTCAAAATGACAGTTCAAACAGCTGATAAAAACATCACAATAATCCACAAGTAATCCACATGACTCCAGTCCATCAGTTAATGTCTTGTAAAGTGAAAAGCTGTATGTTTGTTATTTTTTTTTTTTTAATTGAGTCCATAATCCATAATAATGCTTCCTCCAGTAAAAAAAAGTGCATCACCTGTTGAACTCCGACATCAAAATCCACAGACATATTTGTTTAGAACTCTTTTGGACTGTTTTTGCTTGTAAACGGTGCTTGATCTGTGCATAATTCTCTCTTTCAGACAAGATGACAAAGTAATATTATGAACGGAGGACACATATATTTGCCAGAAGCAATGGTCTGAAATTAAAAACGTTTCAGACCAACGTTTCACTTTACAAGATATTAACTGATGGTTTGTGGATTATTGTGATGTTTTTAATCAGCTGTTTGAACTCTCCTTCTGACGGCACCCATTCACTGCAGAGGATCCACTGGTGAGCAAGTAATAACAAAAAAAATATCTAAATCTGTTCCCATGAAGAAATAAAGTTATCTATATATTGCATGGCCTTAGGATAAGTAAATTTATTTAGCAAATCTTTCATTTTTGGGTGAACCATTCCTTAAAAGCATGAAAATATTATTAAAAAAATAATAATAATAAAAAAAGAGCTTACCCAAATCAAACAACTTTTTCACTTTAAAGAACTCCTATGCAATATTAAATATAAAAAAATATTCTTAAAATACCTTTAACAGTTTTTAAAAGTTCAAAATTCCTAAACAAATCAAATTACAAACATTCATAAATGGTGTGTATGAATATTTCTAACAGGCAACAGACATCTTAGTATACACTCAACCTCTCCATGCTTTCTACTGTATTTCTCCTCTGCTGTTTTTTTTCTGATTTAGCAGAAATTTGCATGTAAACATATTTCTCACTTTATCACTCTCCTGTGCTTGTCAGTTTATCCTAAACGGTTTGAACTTGTTATGTTTGTGAAAAAATAAGAGCAAGTGTTTTCTTCTGAGAGCGTAATGAGTCTTGGAAGGCCGCTTAGTCCAGTTTGTGTTATATTTTTCCTGAACTTATTATCAGAGAGAGAGAAGATGTTCTCACCAGTTCTGCATGGATATCTGTGAGGTTTCTCAAGGACCCAGTCAGCACATGAATCCCTTTGTGTAATTGATTGCTATTGTTATGCTAATTCAATTTTTAATTAGTATCACCTAACTTTTCCACTTCTAGTCATTACTGGATTGATTGCTGAGTTTTAGAGTTTTACTAGTTTTACATACCTCTATTCTCTTTCTTTTCATTCATTTCTGAATGTGCAGATAGGCCTATATGACAATAAAGCAGTCTGATAATTAAGCTCTCTTTTTGATTTATGGTGTGCTCTAGATATCATGCAGATTGGGAAAAACAAAAGCTTTTTTAAACTTGACTCTCTCAACAACTTCGGCACAATCTTTGATTGATGCTTCCTCAGATGAGAGACATGCATATGATTAATAACACAGTACAACGCTGATATGCTATCAAATTAATTAACAATATTATTGATTTGACTGCATTCAAATGCAATTCACCTTAATTCAAATGGAATTGGATTGAACTGAATCGGAATTTATGAGATAGCAAATGCGGTGTCGGTTTGAATGTAGAATTGAAACCAGAATTAAATTTGGATGGATGGATGGATGGAAAAAGAAAGAAAGAAAGAAAGAAAGACATTTATTTTCTGAATAAAAATCATCTGTGAGGGAAATTCAATTACAATTTCAAATCATTAATAAAAGGGAAGTACATTCATAAAATATGGTGGCCATAGAAATGGATTAAAATTGAAAATATTATCAAAACTACTCAAAATCAGAATGTTGCCACCATCAGTCAATTTTAGAGTCTTTTTTTCTCCAAGACCAGCTCGACAAACAAAATATGAGAAGTCTGCTGTAAAATCTAGCTTGAGGGCAGGAAATCAGGGGAAAAATAAAAATAAAAAGAGGGATTTGGGCAAAGTGAAAAAAAAGACTGTGCTGTGCAGATAGATTTGGGTCAGGTTCATCTACCTGCAGGCTAACAGAGCAAATCAGATCCTCAGAGTACAAATCAAAGGAAATCTTTTTAAGTATGCTGAACTGTGAAGTCAATGACTAAACACTAAAGTTTTCTGTCAGGAATAATTACATTATAAACTTCCAGACTCTTAATGTAAACAGGCTATTCTTATCTAAATGCTGTAATCTGCCGTCACTGGCATGTATTACATTTTGTAATTTATAGCATGCTTCAATTAAATTCAATGCTCTCTTCCACTATTCTGAAACAACTTTTAAATATTTGTATAATATTATTATTTTAATAATACTTAGTAATATTTTGGGAAAATAAGGCAATGTTTTGCAACTCCGCTTAACTTCATCAAATATACTACTATGGTGATTTTACAAAATTGTGATCACTCAGTGTATTCTAGATGCATATGACATATTCTTCTTTCTGTCTCTTTAGTTACACACTGACTTGGATAAAGGGCAAAGCGCAGTGAAATACACTCTCTCAGGCGAGGGCGCTGGAACCATCTTCACCATCGACCAGATCACCGGGGACATACATGCTTTACGCAGTCTGGATCGAGAGGAGAAGCCTTACTACACGCTACGAGCTCAAGCGGTGAACATCGAGACCAACCGACCGCTGGAATCAGAGTCAGAGTTTGTCATCAAGGTGCAGGACATCAACGACAATGAGCCAAAGTTCCTGGAAGGTCCCTACACGGCTAGTGTACCTGAGATGTCACCTGTGGGTAAGAAGCCCATTAAGACGTTTCCCTGATTTTTCATTAATTCATTCATTTATGTAAATAATGGAATACAGTTGAATTCATTAACTTTAGTTAATGAATCACGAACTAACAATGAACAAGCATTTTACAGCATGTATTATTCTAGAATGTTATATTTTTATCATTTATAAATAAAAATATATATTTATTATTATAATCTATAAATCATATATTATTTAATTACTATATATTATATTTGTTTGTAATATTAATATAATTAATGTTTGTTCATGCTACATTAATCTGGACTAATGATTTATGCAACCTAAACAGGATTGCTGTATTGTTTAATGTTAGGTATAAGACAAATTGTTATATAAAAAAACAATCCATATCATTTTTACAAAATTGCATATTGAAGGTTATTCTTCAACACAGTGGAATTATGCAAGAAAAAGTTGGAGCTAAAATAAAATAAGATAAAATAAATAAAATAAAATGGTTTACAAGGATGGTCACTGTGTCACAAAACTGGTATATTGAAGGTTATTCTTCAGCATAATAGAACAATGTAAACAAACCTCGGTGCAAAACTGAAGTACACTAAACTGACATGAAATAAAATATAAAATAAAGAAAATGAAAAAAAATCAATAAAGTCACAGTTTTAAATTATGGAAGCCAATCAATGAAGCCTTGATGATAGTTGGCATAAAATTGGAAATTATCACACTTAAAAAATCTGACATTTTAAAGTCCATTGAATTTTAATCCATATCTATTAACTTTGAGGTTAATCTGTGTGCTATTATACTTCCAAAAAAACTAATTATTTTAATTTAGTAGTAGTAGTAGTAGTACAATAAAATATTTGTTAATACTTTAAGGTGTCCTTGTTACACGTTACAAATATTATTACTATTATAATAAAAATAAATTATGCATAATTACAAGCAAGTAACCCTAACACTAACCGTATATTAAGTGCATGTAGTTAATTAATATTACTCAGTTCTTAAATGTATAATTACACTGTAACAATGACACCTTAAAATAAAGTGTAACCAAATATTATCATAAAGTAAAAATAATGGCACACTGAATGCTACTATACATATGGGT
Source organism: Sinocyclocheilus grahami (assembly GCF_001515645.1). Lineage (NCBI taxonomy): Eukaryota > Metazoa > Chordata > Actinopteri > Cypriniformes > Cyprinidae > Sinocyclocheilus > Sinocyclocheilus grahami. The sequence goes on along the minus strand of NW_015505220.1, from coordinate 2,079,024 downwards.
CAAAGATAAGTTGTCCCGTTTTGGTGTCTGCTTCAAATTAAATTTACAAAAGTGATTTTACATGCACAGAAAGCATATTAAATGCAAGTAAAATGTCTACTTTAATGTTTGTGTAAATGCAATGTCAAAATATGGGTGACATAATGTTCCATTGTAATCCAGTGCATCAAAATATCTAAATGAAAAAAGTGACCATAAAAAAAATGTATATTATATATATATATATATATATATATATATATATATATATATATTGAAATAAACATGATAGTCTTTATAGTGTATATATAATATATCAAGCCATGGGGATTTTACACTCAAGAAAGGTAATTAACTCAAAATACTTAATTATAGAATAAAGACCTGTCTAAATTAAAATAATGCACAAGTTATTACTGCTGCATAATCCACTTGATATATTCACACTCTTGAATGTATCTGAGGATAAAACAGCTGGAAATGCAGAGTGCATAGAAAGTTGAATTACATCTTACAAAAACTGATACTGTTAAAATGAAAATTGCAGGTGAGAAACCACTTACGTTACAACACACCGTACAGAATATCACTGATTAAATAGCCTTTCATCTGTTAAACTGAAAGCAAGCGGCAGTTTTGTTTAGATTAAAGCATTTTCAAATTAAAGCTTATGAGTTTAAAGAGGTTCTGAAAATGATGGAAATTCCAGGCATATATTCAGATAAACAAAAGAAATAAGAAAGGCTTTGCATGGCAAGAGGTAAAGTCTGACATATGATTTGGTGTCGAGCGTAATAAACTACATGCCCTATCCAGCACCAAAGCCCTTTTCATGTTGCTTTCCCTGAGGATGACAGATCAGGGTAATTCACTTTGAGATTGCCTTTTCCTTGATCTGAATGGCAAAGAAATGAAATGAAACCCTCCCCTTCCCAGCTGAATCACAGCTACTCATGATCTCAGATAGCGAAATGTGAATAGACCAGTTTATAAGTGCACCATAGTCCCTATTGAAGCTATAGACCTATTCTGCAGACGTCTGTGTGATTTCGATTGTGGCTGCTGCCACCACAAAGCCATAACGGAGTCATGCTGTTAACAAACAAGAGACGCTTTACCCATATTTCTTGACTCTGGATGTATTTTCCATTGGGTTACATGATTTCGCTCTGACAGCCAGTGACTGTCTAATTTGGAGGTCACTTAAAGGACTGGAACTGTATGGGTTTTTAATGCTTTTCACATCTCTGTTTTCACCTCTGTGTGGAGGCCAGAACAATCTGAACGCATATCAATGTGTGCTGAGAGAACAAAAAAAAGCAAAAAAAGTAATTGCATCAGCTGGTTGAAAAGGACTTCCATTGGGAAATGGCCTTGATTTAAAATCTGTACAATTACCTCTCGGTTCCATTTGTTTTTTTCGCTCTGTCTCTCTCCTCCAAGGCCTTCAAGTTTATTTTCTTGTCTCAGACAGTACACTGTGATAATTCACTCTACTTGCGGTTTGAGTGTTTTCACAAAAGATAAATAATCACAAACGACCCTATGTACTTTAATGAAATATGCCTGTTCTTGTTGTGCACAATTCTGCAGTGCATGTTCTTCTAAACAAAAAAGTGTTCAGAATAACATGTACAAATATAATCTTTCTTAACCTCCAAATTGGTGTTTGCTTTGCAGTAATCAAGGCTTTGGGGGCAGGATGTACTATTCATATAATACTATTAACCAATCATTTCCACAATTCTGAATATGTTCATATTCTCTTCAAATATGATATGAAAAACGGTGCTTTTTAATATTTGTACAGCCATCACTAGCCATTAGCGACAGGACACTATGGTAATAAAGAGACGGTGCAGACAATGGACAGGTTAAACTGATATCTCGATTAAGCCAGTAACAAAAGTCTGCTGTCAATTAGATAAAGAACAGAAGTGCACTAGAATCAAAATCAGAGAGCATTTCCAAATTAAAGCATGTTACAATAGTGTATATATACCTTCAGATCTAGTCTAAATTGATTACATTATTTAATCAAAGTGACCTGCAGTAGTCTTTACAAGCATTAATAGTTCCATGTTGTGGATTGTTAACTTTTAACCATATGTAGTACAGCTCATATAAATGTAAACAGACCCCTCATGCATTCTTTACACATAAACTAGGGGGGGGAAATAAATTTCATATAGAAGTGAGTTTGTGATTCAGGTAAATGCAATTTCAGAATGCTTTCACTTATAGATATGAATCACTAGCTAAAATTAAATAAAGTGGTAGTGGAGATCTGAAAGGATGCATGAGGGGTCTATTCACATTTCAGTTGTATTATTTTTCTTTTGCTATATTTACTTTTAATTGATTGAAGAGATTATACTAAATTGGAAACTGGAAAATTGGATGAAAAGATAATTTGATGAAAAGAGACCAAAAGATAGAATGTCAGATAGACAGAGTGAAAAATGATAGAACGATAGATGGAACAATATGTAGAACGATAGATGGAACGATAGAAAGATAGAACGATAGAACGAACGATCGAACGAACGAACGATAAAATGATAGAATGATAGAACGAACGATAGAATGATAGAACTATAAAAAAGATAGAATGATAGAATGATAGATGGAACAATAGATAGAATGATGGAACGATAGATAGAACGATAGAAAGATAGAATGATAGAACAAACGATAGAACGAACAAACGATAGAATGAACGATAAAACGATAGAACGATAGAATGATAGAACGAACAAACGATAGAACGAACGATAAAACGATAGAACGATAGAATGATAGAATGAATGATAGATAGATAGATAGATAGATAGATAGAGAGAATGAACGAACGAACGATAGAATGATAGAACGATAGATAGATAGATAGAACGATAGATAGATAGATAGATAGATAGATAGATAGATAGATAGATAGATAGATAGATAGATAGATAGATAGATAGATAGATAAATCGATAGATAGAACGAACGAACGATAGAATGATAGAACGATAGATAGATAGATAGATAGATAGATAGATAGATAGATAGATAGATAGATAGATAGATAGATAGATAGATAGATAGATAGATAGAATGATAGATACAACGAACGAACGATAGAATGATAGTACGATAGATAGAACGATAGATAGATAGATAGATAGAACGATAGATACAACGAACGATAGATAGATAGATAGATAGATAGATAGATAGATACAACGAATGAACGATAGAATGATAGTACGATAGATAGAACGATAGATAGATAGATAGATAGATAGATAGAACGATAGATACAACGAACGAACGATAGAACGATAGAATGATAGAATGATAGATAGATAGATAGATAGATAGATAGATAGATACAACAAATGAACGAAATAACGATATAACGATAGATAGATAGATAGATAGATAGATAGATAGATAGATAGATAGATAGATAGATAGATAGATACAACGAACGAACGATATAACGATATAACGATAGATAGATAGATAGATAGATAGATAGATAGATAAATAGATAGATACAACGAACGAACGATATAACGATAGATAGATAGATAGATAGATAGATAGATAGATAGATAGATAGATAGATAGATAGATAGATAGATAGATA
>NW_015505220.1:2056819-2075359 GCF_001515645.1 Sinocyclocheilus grahami | reverse complement strand
AGATAGATAGATAGATAGATAGATAGATAGATAGATAGATAGATAGATAGATAGATAGATAGATAGATAGATAGATAGATAAATAGATAGATACAACGAACGAACGATATAACGATAGATAGATAGATAGATAGATAGATAGATAGATAGATAGATAGATAGATAGATAGATAGATAGATCATCATATACTGTACGCTCTATATATATATAAGCAATATCACATAAGCAGGAGTGCAATATGGATAAAATCAGAAAACTGTTTTAGAAAACTATTCCTGCATAAAAAAGCAAATCATTTATATAATATAACATTAGAGAAACAACACATATGATTCCTGCTAAATGTGAGGTTGTCGAGCACAGTATTGCACTGCAATTCAGATAAAGACAAGGATTCAGCGACCCGTGACCATCAGCTCTTTCTAGTACGGATGATTTGTCATTTATTGGGTCATTTAAAAGTGCTGCCTTTGTAATATAAAAACTGCTGTTTCAGACACATCACAGTGAAGAATCAGTAGATAGCCATATACTTGGTTTTATATCAGCCCATCATAAGCAAAGCATATAATGGTGTGTCTGTATAGGCCTGTTTTCCAGTCCCGGCCAAACCCTACATGCTATTACTGTTATAACCTTGACCAAAGCACATTTCCCATTTCTATTCATGCGGTTTAACACCAACGATGATATCTTCTGTGTGTGTGTGCAGGTACATACGTGATGAAGGTGACGGCGACAGATGCAGACGACCCTACATACGGCAACAGTGCCAGGGTGGTGTACAGCATACTTCACGGCCAGCCATACTTCTCCGTGGATCCCAAAACAGGTAAAACACTCCTCAATATTTGATAGCAAATATACAGAAAACTGTTGGCTGCATAAAAAAAAATGAAGTCACTATTAACAAACAAGTTCCTCTGTTTTGTTTGTGTAATACAACAGACAAGACGCATTAATTTCACAGTTCACAGGTTTCAACGTAATTGCATTCATTGACCCTATTAGACAAATAAGCTCTGCGGTTTGATTTGATAATGTGGCCAACCTAGAAAATGGATTTGTAACTCAAAATATACTACAATTCATTTTGAACAGCAGAACAGTAACGGACATCCTGTCAGCTAAACAGGCCAGAAAAGATCTATAATTATACAATCAGGTGCTGCATTTCAAACCCACTGAGTTGAAAATAAAGTCAGCCCGGTAACAGCAAATGGATTTCTCTGTTGTTTTTATGGCCTGGGGGAATTGTAGCATCATCAAATGATGGAGCAAATAAACTGCATTTTTATTTTTTCCCAGTGAATACTTTGTTATGCAATATTCAAGAGCGTTTACAGCAATGAATGGGAATTTACAAATGGCCATTGCCTGCATTCAATGGGCTGTAATATCCAATATGCAAAAGCACAAACCTGCAAGGTAAACAAGATGCAGAGAGCACGTGTGAACATTTCCTGCTTGTTTTTGGTGTGGTTACGGCCCTGTTGTACAAGTATGAAGCATTGCAAAGAGGAATATATGAATAAAAATATAATATTGTGATATCAGCAAACCCGGAGGGGGGGCTCAAAGGGTGACATTCTGTAGCCGAACAAATAAAATGACTAGTAAGGAAGAAAAATCAGATTTTGTCCCAGGCCATATCAAAAAATCTGCCAACACAAACTGTCAGTAAACAAAAGCCGTGAGAGGAGGGTGGGATACAAAGGCAGGGGGTAAAATGGATAACGGAATCAACACTGAGTGCAGTGCGTGAAAGAAAACACAATGTGTGTGACTCAGGACGCACACATCTTAAAGGAACAGTTCACCTAAAAATGTAAGTTTGCCACCATTTAATCGCTCCAAATTTTCTTTCTTCTTTCTGTGAAATAAAAAAGGAAGGTCTTAGGCATAATTTCTGCTTTCAAGACAAGAAAAATGAATGGTCATGCAGTAAATGATAACAAAATGTAATTTTTATGTGAACGATTCATTTAATTACCACACAGACTTCAAAGACAGATCTGCTCATGCGAAACGGAAATCAAAAATCAGATCCATCCTGTAACAGGCCGAGAGAATCACACATGACATCCCTTTTACGTTTCATCTGAAATTGGCATTGAATGAAGGTCCATGCCTTTCTTAACCATCCGCCACCATGTCTAATTCATCCTATGAAGCGCTCTCTTGATCTGGGAAAGCTTCTTGTGGCGTTGGGAAACGCATTAGTTGTGCTTTATGGAAGAAAAGGTGTTGCTACACTAGCTTCGTCGCCTTGTTAAGATTGTTAAGTACCAGAAGCTTTAGGGCTGACCTCAATCTTTCAGCTGGAGAGAAACACTTGAAGGTAAAGTTACTGGTTCCAGGAAGGGTTTTACAGTCTTTAACTTAGGAGCAATTTGTGTGCTGATGCTTCAAAGAACCCTGGAGAACTTCACTTTTTCTTTAGCAACTGATTCCTAGAAGCAATAATATGTTCTGGAGGGGATATGATATAATATCAAGAACTTACCCAAAGAACCATATAGCCATACATTTTTCCAGCATGTTTCCACCAAAGGCATTTATGGAAACTAAGCTTTAAAAAATGGTGCATTCAGAAATCGTTGTTAGCGTGATATATGGATGCACAAATTTACATTAACACCTATTCAGTATTTAGCAACATACAATTTGCATTTTGTTAACATTAAAGACATTAAATCAAAATGTACAGTTATTTTAGTATGGTCGATAGCAATGTTTATAATATTCAATATTCCATAAAATGTATTATCCATATTATAGTGATATCAGTGCATATCATTATTGTTTTTATTCAAAGTCATGTGCCTGTGATCTTTCTTGAAAAACATCAACGCCCTACCTTATTATTATTATTTTTTTGTCAATGAAGAAGCTATTTTATTCAGACACACTCCACAATAGAGAAGTAAAGATTATCAAAATGTCAATTTCATGCTGAAAAAAACGCACTGTTCCGTCAAAGGACGTTTATGAAATTATGAGCTTTAGATTTATGCTTTTAAACCCTTTAAAAAATTGGTCCCTATACTTTCAATGTAAGTGCCCCACTTTAACCCTAACCACTTTGAAATTATTTTTGAGATTATTAACATACTACAAATGCTGCTTCGCTTGTATTAAACCCTGATTATTCCTTTAATTCTAGCAGTCGGAGAAAAGGTTGAGAATGGTCAAGTACTGCAAAATTTCAGCCAGTAATAGAGTAAGAGGCATTTTTTGTATTAAATGGCTGTGGTACCAGAGGCTAACAGGGCCATGCTAACCTTGACCCGTTCCGTGTAGTAGATTAAAACCTGTTGGGACACACAACCACCATGACAAAGGTGTTAAAAAACAAAGGTGACATCTCATCAGCCAGTGCATTTTGTGAAGCAGGACTAACCTATAACCTCCAAACACTAATTCAAACCATAAAACAACACAAATCTAGCTGGGTTCGGTCATGCTGAGAGGCAAGATAGATTTTCAGGACACAAATAATAACACAGAAATGACACGCTACACCTTTAAGTTCAATTTGCTTCAGTTTCCTTTTCCACAATGCAGCAGAACTTCATCCATTTCCCTTTTTTGCCACTCTCAATTTTCTTATCTCAATCGCGTCTGTTATTTTAGATTACCATTCTCATCCTTTTCTCAGCAGGCCTCATTCTCAGGTCTAAAACCTATTCTTCTCCTCACCTTACCCTCTTTTCTGTAATCCGATTCTCTCCACACACTGATACCTGCCTGTATTCACAGCCTCTTCATCTATACTCTCTTTCTACCTCACTATCCCTTTATCGTCCTTTTCTCTTGTCTCTTCTTTCCATTAACGCAGTCTGGCTCTCTTTTGATCTGTGTGCAGGAGTCATCAGGACAGCTCTACCCAACATGGACCGGGAGGTGAAGGAGCTGTATCAGGTCCTCATCCAGGCCAAAGACATGGGTGGACAGTTAGGGGGTCTGGCAGGGACCACCACCATCAACATCACCCTGAGTGACGTCAATGACAACCCACCCAGGTTCTCCAAAAGTAAGCCACTCTGTATAACTATCAACTCATGTAAACTCAAATCAGTCAAAAGTTTGAATGCACTTGATCTTTTCCATATTTCAGATCAATAATGAAGCCAATAAAACTATCAAATGCAAGCATGGCAATTATACTGTAATATTATTATTATTATTATTATTATTATTATTATTATTATTATTATTATTATTATTATTATTATTTGTTTAACATTATAACTTCAGTTTGTTCCTTTATTATCCCATATTTACATTAAAAATTGAATTATTATATAGAAATGTTAAACAAATAAATAAATATATATTTTTTATTATATTTATTTATTTATATATATATAATATAGTAAACAAATATTAAATTAAATACAATTAAAATAAAATAATTAATTCAAATTCATTAAAATAAATAATAAAAATAAAAATAAGCTTTTAAAACATCATGAAAAGTGTTCAGAAGTATGCTATCAGCTCTATTTATGAATATGAAACTGTAGTTCTGTAAATAAAATGATTGCAGGCACAATTTATTCATTCCACCAAAACAATTTAAAGCATTTACGCATAAAGCTTTAGACCAAAAAGTGTTTAATATAATGAGAAACATACATTCAGGCAAGTGTGTCTAAACCTTTGACTGGTAATGCAGCATTTTCTTTTTAAATACACATGAGGAAGCTTAAAAACTTAATGCATTCATAGAGAAAATGTATGCCATCATTTCTTTAAAAATAAATTAATAATCTTGAATCTATAAATGTTGTTTGCATAAAGGAAGAAAGGCAGCATATTTAACACCATCTCCGGAGTAGAAGAAAGAAAACACACACACACACACACACACACACACACACACAAATATTATTGGTTCTTACAGCAAGTGTGTGAACACACTAGACATGAATTAATGAGATTTCAGAGAAACCAGAGTTTCCTAACAGCAAATAAGTCATGAGCATGCAGTCTTAGGGGCCATTCACAAAGCATGTGTATTTGGCCAGTGGAATGGGAGGAAATAACACAAAGTCGCAAAGTGTTTTTTAAAAGCTGAACTTCGTTTAACTTGAGCATCACATTTTTAGAAGGGCCTGTCACGCGAGGTGCTGCAAAAGACGCGAGACTACCTTTTACCGTCCCTGTTCATAGCTTCTATCTGTCTCATATTTTATGCATTTATATACTTAATGTTCTTTATTTATTTGTCCACTGGAATAAGGCCAAGTCTTTAAACAAGTACATGCAAACAGGCTCCATTTGCACTCAGAAATCCTGAAATAGAAATCATGTTGAGTCTCAGCGATGAGCACTGGTTTCCTCGCTGTGTAAATATTGGTAATACCCTGGGAGCAAAGTAGATTTCCATCAGCACGTCTCAGAGGATGGCACTATGATGACTGCTGCATTCTGGGCCGTGTCTCTGCCTCTCTCTCCCTCTTGTTGTTTGTTTTTTGGTGCATTGCACTAATGCATCTAATGACTTCTTAATTAGCTGATGTTTTTTTTGTGTGTGTGTTTTTGTGTGTGTGTGTGGGCATGGCCACCCAACACATTAGTTTTTACTAATCAGCATGATCTGTTTGTACCTACTGTGCATATGTCTTCACCAGCATTGGGGTAACTAACCAAAAGTAGCAATTTTACTAACTTAACTACTTTTTTTAGTAGCATGGCATTAGCTCAGCTGTTTTCAATTCAGTGTAGGTTTGCCAAAAAACAGCATTTTCCAAAAAGAAGCAGAGTAATGTGAAACCAGCACTTCATCACTGCTTTCTATGTCATATTTAAAGCCAAGTGCATTGAGGCAGTTATCAAACGCTCTCTCCAACAATAATGTCCTCTCTAGAGTTGCCAACTTCTGAAATTTGGCACAGGAGGAGGAATATTGTGGATATGTTGTAAATGTGCATTCAGAAATATGAATCAATGAAGATTAAATCATAATTGATGCTATTTATTTGGTTAATACTGTACATGTTTCTGTTCTTAAAGGAATAGTTTACCTAAAAATCTAATTTACTCACCCTCAGGCCATCTAAGATGTAGATGAGATTGTTTCTTCATCAGAACAGATTTGAAGAAATTACATCACTTGTCCCTCAAAGGATCCTCTGCAGTGAATGGGTGCCGTCAGAATGAGAGTCCAAACAGCTGATAAAAACATGACAATAATGCACAAGTAATCCACACAACTCCAGTCTTGTGAGGTGAAAATCTGTGTGTTTGTGAGAAACAAATCAAAAACATTTTAGACTCTTCTATCCATATTATTGCTTTTCTTACAAACATACAGCTTTTCTCGTCACAAGACGTTAACTAATGCACTGGAGTCCTGTGGATTACTGTGAAGTTTTTGGACGATCAAAGCTGAATTTTCAGTATCATTACTCCAGTCGTCAGTGTCACATCCTTCAGAAATCATTCTAATATGCTGATTTGCTGCTCAAGAAACCTTTTTTAATTATTTTTATTATGATCAATATTTAAAACAGTTGAGTAAATGTTTCCAGGATTCTTTGATGAGTAGAATGATCCAAAGATCAGCATTTATGTGAAATAATAAAGCTTTTGTAACATTATACACTATACCATTCAAAAGCTTAGAGTCAGTATAATTTTTATTTTTTGGGAGAATAAATTATAGAAATTAACACTTTTATTTAGCAAGGATGCTTTAAATTGATCAACAGTGATGATAAAGACATTTATAATGTTACAAAATATTTCTATTTCAGATAAATGCTGTTCTTCTGAACTTTCTATTCATTAAAGAAACCTGAAAAAATTCTACTCAGCTGTTTTCAACATCATAATGGTAACACTTTACAATAAGGTTCATTAGTTAACTACATTAGTTAACATGAATTAATAATGAACTGCACTTATACAGCGTTTATTAATCTTTGTTAATGTTAATTTCAACATTTACTAATACATTATTAAAATCTCGTTAACATTAGTTAATGCACTGTGAACTAACATGAACTAACAATGAACATCTGTATTTTTATTAACTAACGTTAGTGAAGATTAGTAAATACAGTAACAAATGTATTGCTCATGGTTAGTTCATGTTAGTTAATACATTAACTAATGTTTAACTAATGAACCTTATTGTAAAGTGTTACCATCATAATAATAAAAAAAATGTTTTTTTGAGCAGCAAATCAGAACATCAGAATGATTTCTGAAGGATCGTGTGACTGGAGTAATGATGCTAAAAATTAAGCTTTGAAATCACAATAAATTACATTTTAAAATATATTCAAATAAAAAAAAGTTATTTTAAATATAGTAAAAATATTTCAAAATTGTACTGTTTTGCTGTACTTCGGATCAAATAAATGCAGGTTTGGTGAACAGAAGAGACTTCTTTAAAAAACATTATAAATCTTACTGTTCAAAAACTTTTGACTGGTGTATAGGCAACTTTAATTGTTCTCTAATTTCTAGCTTTTAATTGACTTAGAAATCAGATAACTGCTGGACAATAACCAATATTAATGATTTGTTTATATACTACAAACACATTTTTATCACATAAGGCAGAATAGTTTCTATACTGTAATAAATGCTATGTTAATTAGCACTGCATTGTTCATATACTTTATTTATTACCTGGAGATGACTTGACAAACACAAATAAACCATATATTGTCACAATCGTATGTTTAATGTCTTCATGTTTCCAAATGTTTCTGTTTTCTGTGAAAACTGTTTTCATACAGCGATAGCTGGATGCTTTTGTCCATATTAGGAATTTCCTCGTACGACTTTCTGCGCGAGAGCACCCTCCAGCTTCGAGTATGAATGAAACATACACTGCACAGTGTTTAGTGTTTAGTGCTCCGCGATGTTCATCTCGCCACATCAGATCATGCACAGACTATCACGTCTCTTTGAATTTACATCTGTATTTATTTACACCGGCTCTTGAAAACTTCTATGCAAACACACTTTCCCGAAAAAGTGCGGGGGACGAATTTATGTGCTCTTAAAAGTGGGGGGGACACGTCCCCCGTGTCCCCCGCGTAATCTACGCCCCTGCCTGAAAGTGAGTAAATTTTCAGCAGATGTTCTTGTTTGGGTGAACTATTCCTTTAATGTGAACATTTCATGGGTGCATGTTATTCCAAATATAACTAAAACAGAAAAATCGCCACAAAACTATTAAAGCAGCTTCCCCAACACTAGTCACATGTGCTTCAAAACACTCATTGATTCTACAGGCATCTTCCACCTGCGTGTACCGGAGTCATCAGCAGTTGGGTCAGCGGTTGGCCGAATCAAAGCTCATGATCTGGACACTGGAAAGAACGCAGAGGTGGAATACAACATCGTCCCTGGAGATGGAGGAGCCATGTTTGATATCGCCACCAATGAGCACAATCAGGAGGGAATCATCATGCTCAAAAAGGTAAAGCCTCATTTAAAGTGCAATATGCACTAACAGCAAGTACATATACAGGTTAAACACTCAGCGGTTGATTTGTATTGTTATATGAAGGTCACATTAGAATTTTAAAAACATCTTGTCAAGCCTTTGTTTATGTTTGGTTTACCCTTGTCGCAGACTTTCAATCTTAAAATATATAAATGCAACAAATCAATAGTTTACGAGGCTTTTATAAAAAAAAAATATATATATATATATATTATCAAAACAGAGTAAAAAGTGATTATAAACCATTTAAAAAACAATAAATAACATGCATTGTGTGAAAATTATTTATATAAATTTTCGCACAAATAGTAATTGTTCCTCAGTTTAACAATTAGATGTTTTATCACTAAAACTGCAACATTTTATCATGTCTTCATAATTCATTTTTGCTACTGCTACTTTTGCTTTACTCTTGTTGCAGACAGACTTCAATCTGAAAATATGAAAATGCAGCATAAAACTATTGTTTGTTGCATTTGATTATCAAAACAGAGTAACCATTTGAGCATTTATGGTGAGAATATAATTTTTATTCTAATTAAGATTGTCCCTCAGTCAATGAACTTTGCAACATGTTATCAAGCCTTCATTTATTTTTGCTGTACTTACGTTTACTTTCTTCTAATCACAGACATCGTGATTACATCTTTCAGTGTTAAAAGAAATAAATGCATCATACAATTATTTCAAAAACCCTGATCATCAAATCAAAGAGTAAAACGATTGAAAACCATTTGCGTATATATGGTTAAAAAAATAATCAATTTTACACTAATTATTATAGTCTATCAGTTGACTAAGGTAATTAATAGTTAGTGTACTAGGTTACAAAAGTGTCAAAAGTGTCAGTGTGCTTAAGATGAAATACTGGGAGTCATGTTCATGTGTGAAGAAAACAAAGAAAAATCAAGGAAATTATATCTTGTACAATTTCCAATCAAGCTGTAATTGTCAAAGTTGTGTAAAAATACCAGGTTTCCACAGGCTGCTATAGACTCACAATGCAGAGCAAAAACACACAAGCTTGTCTTTTAAATACAAAAACGTGAGAAATAAAATTGTGTGCAAGTACACACACATGTAAAATGGGTAACACTTTATTTTAAGGGGTCTTTGTTACACGTTACATGTACTTACTGTACTATTATAATAACACTTAATTATGCATAATTACATGCAATAACTCTAAGCCAAACCCTAACCATATAACAAGTACATGTATAGAGCAAGATTTCCCATGATATGTACTTACAAGTCATTTGCCCATAGTTGCCGCCTGGACTTTTGACTAAGTATGCAAAAAAACTATAGATCTCCTGTAAGATTTGTTTTGTTTGGATGATTCTAGAGACCTTCATGATTATGTAGATATATATATATATATATATATATATATATATATATATATGTATATGTCAGCAAAAAAATACTTATTAGTAACATGCAAATTACATTTCCTTGGGAGGGTTTGCTTTCGCCATGCTTCCTGGAAGTAGGGGTATACTTGACAGACTCATGTGACAGGAAGGAAGTGAATACCTTTTTTTTTCTTGAAATCCTTTATTTGGTTGTTTTCTTGCATGTCAGTGAGAAATAAAACATGGATAACATCTAGAAAAATACTTACAAAGGAAAATCACAACTATAAACTGCGGCAACTATAGTTGTCGATGGGCTTAAATGGGTTAAATGTGTAATTACACTGTAACAAAGACACAAAATAAAGTGCAACCGCAAAATGACAGAAGTTACCGTAGTCCTTTAATGTTTATTATTAAATGAACGCCACATTAAAAATGTTGTTATTTAATTTTGCTACTGCTACTTTTGCAGTACCTCATCACAGACACAGACTTTCAATACAAATGCAACGTAAAACCACTGATTATTGCATTTTAAAAATTTGATCATCAAATTTATTAATTCAGTTTAATCAGTAGTTTAAGCCATGTGTGAAGAAAACAATGGAAAATCAATGTAATTATCTCTTGTGAAACGTCCAGTCAAATTATGCAAAAAGCCGGTTTTCACAAGTTTTCAACCATACAGAACAGAAGCACTTTTAAATGCAAAAATCAGAGAAATGACATTGTGATTAAGTTAGCATGCATGTAAATCAGCCTCCCTCTAGGCCAGAGTCTATCCACGCTGCCACAGTCCTTCAACACTCTCATGACTCAACCGTACATGGAAAATGACAGAGATCCCATCACTCATACAGCCGCAACCACATTATCAAAACATCACTCAAACATCGCAGTTAAGGGCACTTTGGGGTAAATGTCTGACATTAATAACTCCCCCAAAGGTAAACTAGAACGTTCAGCTCTTCTGGAGAGTATGCAAGGTGACTTTCTTGGATTTGAATTGAGCCCAGTACTTAAATATTGGCAGCGTGACAGGAGTTATTAACACGGCAAACATCTCTTTATTATCTCAGCCGTGTCTTCGCCTACTGAATGAGAACAGCAACGTCAATAAAAACAACTGCAGTGTTTCCCTGTACGGGACAGTGTGCTGGTGTAATATTACCGAAACCGCACTGCGCTGATCTCTTGGAAGTGTTAGTGGAGATATATGAGGGTGGGGAGCGCTAACTGTGTCCATATGTTTCCCTCTAAATGCACACAGCTTGCACGACAATAACACAGGCAGGAATCCACGTCTCCACAATACATCCTAGATGTCATCTATCAAGTGCGCACTGCCATGTTTTAGGAGCGACAGCAGTGTTTATTTTCAGGATTGAATCACTTAAGTTATTTTTCTGTGGAATAAAGGATTTCATCATAGTGTTTGAGTAAATGAAAGGGTTTTACCTGCTTTTGAAGCCGTGTACAAAAAGCCAACAGTTTAGCCCAGATTTTTAAAAGTATGCTCACCAAGACATATATTTGATAAAAAATTATAATAAAAAAATAAAAAATAACAATATATATATATATATATGTTTAATTTAATTTTATGTTTAATTTATTCCTATGATGCAAAACTGAATTTTCAAAAGCCATTGATTAGAAATCATTGTAATATGCTGATTTGGTACTCAGTTATTATTGGCTCTTATATATTAATAATGGTTTATCAATGTTGAAAACAGTTTTGCTGCTTCATTTTTTTTTTTTGGGGGGGGGGGGGAAATATATATATATATTTCAAATAAATGCAGATTTTCTGAACTTTCTATTCATAATTTACTCTGGGGAGAAAGAAAAAAAATATTAAGCAGCAAAACAACATTGATAACATTGTTTGTTGAGCATCAAATCAGCATACTGAGGATCATGTGACACTGAAGACTGGAGTAATGATACTGAAAATTCAGCTTTGCCATTACAAAAATAAAAAGTAACTACAAATATATGAAACCATTATTTTAAATTATAAGAATATTTCAAAATATATCTGTATGTTTGATCAAATAAATGCAGCCTTGTGATCATGTCTTTTTTTTTTTTTTTTTTTTTTTAAAAATAAAAAAAACAAAAAACTTTTGACTGGTAGTCTGTATACACACATACACATAGGGCCCTATTTTAACAATCTAAGCGCATGGTCTAAAGCGCACGGTGCAGGTGCACTCAGGGCGTGTCCGAATCCACTTTTGCTAGTTTAACGACGGGTGCATGGTTTAAACGGGTTATCCCTATTCGCTTAATGAGTAATGGGTGTTTTTTGGGTGTAACTTGCAATAAATCAATCAGAGTCTCATCTCCCATCCCCTTTAAAAGCCAGTTGCACTCACGCCATGGCGGAATGTAATTTTTCATATTTAAAAATGTTTGTGTGCTGCTGCGTTACCCTGTGTGTGTAATAAGCAAAGTGTACGCGCGTTGTGCCCCCGCCTATAGGCGCATATTACTAACGCTGGGTACACACCACAAGATAATCGGGCTGATTTTGGGCCGATTTCTCCCCTTCCGACAATCCTAGGTAATGTTCCGATTATCTTGGTGGTTCTAAAGATTATCTTATCAGATTTTCCTGTGGTGTGAGGTGTGTTAAGAGTGACTGAATCTGCTCGGAAGAACGTCGGAGGCACCCCGATCGCAATCAGAATCAGTGTGGGGGGAACATCGCGGCACACCACACACAATAGGAGCAAAACGGTTAAATCTAGGATTTTTTGTCCTCATGTTTGTGGTCTCACATTTTAAAGATCTTATAAGATTTTTAAAATATTTTAGTGTGTACCCAGCATTACGCGCTCTTTAAATAACAAAGAAAAAAATATTGCACCAGACTTTAGACCAGGTTTAAGTTGGTCTATGGCGCAGTCTATTTTCAGTTCCTCAAATTAACAACGCGGCAACAATGCGCCTGAACACACCTCTTTTTTAGACCAGCACGCCCATGGGCACAAATGCATTTGCTATTTAATAAACAACGCGGCGCAGGACGGGAAAATGAGAACTGCATCGGGCTGAAACTAGCAAAAACACTTTCGCCGCGCCTTGCGCCAGGTGTATGATAGAGCCCATTTACATATACATATATAACAAACAAAGTCAGGTTACAGTGTAATCACGTTGGTAGCCTTATATTTCACAACAGTCAGCATTCTGTGCGACGGTGTGAAGAAACAACAGCCCCAAATTCCCTGCAAGTGGGTCAGCTCATGATTAGTCATCAAAAACTAATGATGTTCATTTCTCCCATTAGTAAACAAAAGCAATTATTCTTTTAAGTTGTGAGAGAAGTCTGATCCCGCAGGATCTCACCGTCTCCCACTCCCTCAGAGTTGGCAACACAACACAAAATAACAAGCCTTCTAATTATCACACAGTTCACTTAAACAAAGAAACAATGACAAAATATTAAAGATAATCTTTGCTGCAGGGAGGCCAGCAAAACATAACAAGTAAAAGTGTGAGGCAGATGGACATCCGTGGCAGAATGTCAACACAATAAACTATTTTAGCCTCTTTGGTTGCCACAAAAATCAGGCACAGGCTTATAGGCCTCAGTCTAATGACTCATTCCTGTGGTGTCCTACTCTGTCAGAGTTTCTCATCCCACATTAAGTATGTCATTAATGTGCTGTTTGATCTATAAATCAGCTGAAAGTGTTCAAACTGCCACAGTCACTGAGATTTTAATGATTCACCACTTCCATGATAAAAAATAAAAAATAATAGCATATTATTCACCTGATTTGAGAACAGTTTTTGGGAAAGTCTTGGGTGCGAAAACCACATTGGATGGCTTTGTTTATCCATGTTTATTTCACTTTAGAAAAGTGAAAAAAGTGAAAGTGAAGTGACATGTGGCCAAGTATGGTGACCCATACTCGGAATTAGTGCTCTGCATTTATCCATCCAAAGTGCACACACACAGCAGTGAACACACAGACACACCGTGAACACACACCCGGAGCAGTCGGCAGCCATTTTTGCTGTGGCGCCCGGGGAGCAGTTGGGGGTTCGGTGCCTTGTTCAAGGGCACCTCAGTCGTGGTATTGAAGGTGGAAGAGAGCACTGTACATTCACTCCCCCCACCTACAATCCCTGCCAGTACGTGACTCGAACCCGCAACCTTTGGGTTACAAGTCCGATTCTCTAACCATTAGGCCACGACTTCCCCTTTAGCACATTTTTCTCCACGTGTTTTTTTTGGGAACAGGAACATATACTGCAGGTTTCATACAGGAGTAGGCAGTGCCACCTTTAGGTGACTCCCGGTTAATATATACTGGTAAAATAAATAAAAAAGGCAAAGTTCAGAATGGAATACTAGCTTATGTCTCACTGAATACTGCTACAATTACTAGTTATATATTTAAAATAGTGTGTGAAACAGAATGCATTATGCAACAATAAAGATTTCAAACAGTAGTATGCAACGTTTTTGTCACGTGACCTCAATATGTTTGTCACATGACCTTGTCACAGTCAGGGCAGCTTTAGTAAGAAATGTTTCTCCATCCAAACGGTGTATGTGAGCATAAGGAGGGCTCTTAAAAGCATGAAATGGAAGTGTTTCACTGTGTTCAAGAAGTTGTAATACAGTGTGATCGGAGAGTTTGAAAAATAAATGGGAATACAAGCTTTAGCCAAGCAACTGCCATTGAGATGAATGGGAATCTTGACAGTTAACATTCACTTTTCTTGGATTAATAAGTGAGTGACATTGAATTATTTTCATTTTGAATTTAATTTCAATTTTCAATTATTTAGCATTTTGAATGCAATATTTTTGTTAACATTTGGCAGCATTGTGTTAAAAATCATGGCTCATATAAATTCCTATTAATTTTTCAAGTTGGAAATTGATTATCAAGTCAAGCACATTGTATTATGCTATATAGTATTCCATACATATGAAAAGTATGTCATGCATGTGAAAAAATAGCATACAGTGCACCATATACATACTGTATTCTGCAGACATTTTGCATTTTTTAATTTAATATTTTGTTAAATAACAATTGCCAGTCTTATGTTGAAAATCATGGTTGGTATTACATCCTGATCATTTCTCACAATAGAAATGACATGTCAAGTCAAGCACATTGAATTACGGTACATAGTGTTCCAAGTATGTCATGCACATGAAAAGAAATAAAAAAAGCATTTAATGCATAGTATACATACTATATTCTGCAGAAATAGTATGCTAGCATCCCTGTAGCTGAGATGAATAAAATCATATTTGGAAGCAGAAACAGCTTGTTTACCTTCATGCATGCATGTGTGAATGTGAGATGTTATGTCATGACAGACAAGTGCAGTGGCAAACATCTGATGATGTGTGCTTGATAATATCCGAAAATGCATATACAAGACTTCACAGATGTGTATCTGTGTGTGTGTGTGTGTGTGTGTGTGTGTGTGTGTGACTGCGAATGGATGTCAGCATGCACACCATGTGGTAAGGAAAAGGGATATAAAAAACTTTTGCTGAGAGCAGCAGTCTGAGGGAGACGGGATGTTAGCGGTGTGTTTGTGTCAGTGCTGTGAACTGAGGTTATTAGAGGGGATATTTCATACCTCCAAATGTCATGAATCTAAAAAAAATGAAGGTGTGTTATAACACTATGTTTTCCTGCGGATATGTACATCAAAATGGTGTGCAATATACATTTGCTGTACCCTAGTTTTGTGTTTATGTCTTTCAGAAACCCAAAAGATAATTGTACCTCTTTAGTATGGTGATATAACCCCATGTAAATAAAGACATCAAACATCTCAGCTGAAAAATGAATTATTGACACAGAAAACTAATTTTAGCAGTAGAGAGCTCTGCATGCTTTGCCGAATCTGAATAGAGGGCTGTATGTGTCCTCAAACCCTACTGTGGTTGGGACATGCCTTACCGTCTATTTCCAACCAGTTCTGTTCAATGCGGAGCACACTCTGCTCTGTTTACCTCCAGTATCAAAACAATGTCAAGATTGATGTATTGGCTAATACTTGTGGAACAGTGTTGTGAGATACAGTTTATGAGTTTGGTTGGGGTTATGTGCTAGGATAAGAGATTATGCTACTGATTCGGTGCAAAACATCATGTCACCGTATTCATTCACTTCAAGGGCAGTTCCCCTTAAAGTTCTCAATTAGTGGATCATAAACAGAAAATAGGCTGCAGGTCTGTTCTGATGAAATTGTGGACCTTTGAGGACCTTTCCACATAAGAAAAGCCATCATGCTTTGGTAAATCATAATTACCCGATACTGTAATTAGTCATACATAATGAGAGTACAAAGTACAAGTCATAACTATGAGATAAAGAGTCAAAATTATGACATAAGTCATAATTATGAGATAAAAATTAGACATTGACATGCTAAGCCATAATTGTAAGATAAAAAGTAAACATTATGACATGCTAAGTCATAGTTATAAGATGATAATTGTGGAAAAAAATGTTGAAAATATGAGATACTGAGTCATAAGATGACTCATAAGATGAGTCATAAGATGAGATAAAAGCAAACAATGATATGCTAGCTCATTACGTGTAAGATACAAAGTAAACATTGTGACATGCTAAGTCATAATTATGAGATCAAAGTAAATATGACATACAAAGTCATCATTATAAGATAAAAAGTCAAAATTATGATATACTAAGTCATGAGGTAAGAAGTTAAAATTATGAGATACTAAGTCATAATTATGAGATAGAAAGTAAACATGATTTACTAAATCAGTATGTACAAGATAAAAAGTAAACATTGTGACATGCTAAGTCATAATTATGAGATCAAAGTAAATATGACATACAAAGTCATCATTATAAGATAAAAAGTCAAAATTATGATATACTAAGTCATGAGGTAAGAAGTTAAAATTATGAGATACTAAATCAGTATGTACAAGATAAAAAGTAAACATTGTGACATGCTAAGTGATTATGTGATAAAAGTCAAAAGTATGACATACACATGATTATTTTTTTAATGAGTAATTATGAGATACAATAAAAAGTAGAATTTATGAGATACTAAGTCATATGAGATTAAAAGTTAACATTATGACATACTAATTCATTATATATTAGTTTAAAAAGTGAACATTATGAACATTATGATTATGAGATACAAAGTTAAAGTTATGAGATAAAATGTCAATTGTAACACAAGTCATTTTTGTGATAATTATGATTTACCAGTTTACCAATTGTTTCCCTTTGGCAAAGTGTCATTTGTTTCCCTTATGTGGAAAAAATGGGTTTCCATACAGTACATACTAATGTTAATGTAAATAATATAATACGACCATCTGATGATGCATAGTTTGGATTATCAATATTTAAATTGTTGTTTCTATGTTGTGCAACCAGTTTTGATATTGATAACCATGTGCTGAATCAAACTCTATTGTATTTTGCAAAATTGCATCTATAACACAGTATACAACAAATTATTAATTTAACAGGTATTATTAATGTATTTACGCTAATATGATTAACAATTTTGGTGCTGTGTTGGGTCACCAATTCATGCCCAATGTACAATCTGGCTCCTGAAGCAAAACCACTTAAGATCCACTGGAACACATGGTTAAACATCTACTCAAGGGCACCATGCTGATGTTCTCCAAATGCTTTTATCTTCCATCCTGCAATCTTTGTACTTCCAGCTAAGAGACTTACAGGAATATTAAGGAATGAATGTTATATCTAGGCGTTGCATTTGTGGCATGTTGCTAGTTTCCACAGACAGCAGTTTTGTCTTGTCCACCATTTTTAATAATGCATGAAAAATGGTTTACAGTAATTCACCAAGTATAATGGTGACCTGCTGTATAAAGCTACAGTTTAAGTGTTATGTTTATACTTTTTAAAATGATGTGTCAATGTTGAAAAGTTAAATTTCTATTCTGGGTGCATTATTGTTAATATAAATGCATTATGTTAATGTTTTACACAACGGGCCAAATCTTTGGTAATCAAGAGTGTGGTTACTGGTTGCATAGTTTTCACTCTTGATGAATAATTCAAAGTTTTGTGTTATAGATATTCTCCAATGACTGCAAATGTCAAAATCAGTCAATCAGCAATACAAAGCACAGTTGTTATCGGACAACCCTCTTTTATGCAAAGTACTCCTGAGAATAAGCTTTGACACATGCAGCTTCACACAAACACAATTGCACTGTTGTTGCAGCAAAAACTATACATAGACATTACTTTAAAAATATCCCAAAATATTCCTTTAACCATTGTACCTCTCCGGCACACATTTTGTTGCTGCATGAGTAATTCAGAATATAAAGCAAATTAAGTCAGCAAAATATTCATAATGGTATAATTTTAGAACTGCACAACTGCAGTTTCCAGCTCTCTCTAAAGTCATTCATTATTTGAGTGAACTTTTTTTGGGGAGCTATGTCTTTGTGTCAATACAAATTATCCACTGTGCATTTTTGCTAATGAAATCCAATAATCTGTAAAATGATCCTGTAATGCATTTATTAATGCTGATTAAATGAGCTCTTATCCGCCCAATAGATCAGCAATATATGTAGACAGGTACTTCGGAAAGGCATCCTGGCCATGGCTTGCATTGCCAATAATTTACAAGCCTATTCTAACAAAATAGTATATATATATATATATATA
>NW_015505220.1:2055312-2056804 GCF_001515645.1 Sinocyclocheilus grahami | reverse complement strand
GGGTGCTATCGTTTCATTTGCAGTGCATTGAGATGTACTGCTGTTGTTTCCTCTGGTGCTGAAAGTGTGTCATTGTGTGTTTTTTATAATTAGTATGCAAAATGTGCAAATATAAGTAGGCCAGAATTTTGTTCCCGATGTTTTTAAATGGATGTATGCAAAATATAATTTGATGGTCAATTTCACTGCCGAAAATTCAAAGTTGCCATCAGAATAAATGACATTTTTAAGTATATTAAAATTTAAAATAGCTATTTTAAATTGCAATAATATTTCACAATATTTCTGTTCTATGCTACAGTAATCTGTACTGCCACATTTTGGACTGCAGAAAAGTGAATCCTCATTCTACGATCCGGTGCGTCCCGTTTAATTCCAGTCTTGAAAAGAGGATGAGAAAAGTTGTGTTAGTGTAATACTGTTCCCAACACAAACAAACCCAGCTCTTATTAAAAATGCATCATCCTGTTTCAATGTCCTAAAGAGGAAAGTGCACGAGTGAGCATCTGACGGGCTCATGAAAAAAAAAAACAGCCTTTCATGAAAACTCAGAGCTATTTCACAAGTCAAGGCTAACAGGCGCACTGTAACAACAACAAGAAGTGCACTTTTTCCGGGTGCTTCACATTGTAATCTTATTTAGATGAAGGCAAACTGCATTACACTACGAAAAGCTTTGAGCAAGTTCTGCATACTAATAGGAGGGTATATTGATATTGTGTAGAGAAGCCCTGAGGATTAAAGGCCTGACTTTAATAATAGCTATTGATTTCACAAAGATCTTCTTAAGTAAGAATAGAATAATGCAGTATTTGGCTGTGTGGGCAAAATGTCTGCTGGAGTTTCTATTGGTTACCATGAATAAGCACAGATCCCAAACGTTAATGGAAATAAAAATGAACTTTACATCAAAGTGCTCTCACATCTACACTGTGAGTTGCAGTGGAAATTCACCAGAGGACGGTGACGCTACGTTTTAAAAGCCCCTTTTGGAAATAATCATGAAGAGAATACTAATGCTAGACATATTTACATTGCATTGAACGGCTCCGAGCATCTGCACCCACACAATGGATGGTGCTTGTTTTAGGGTCAGGTGCGCAATTGTTCAATTCCCACGACTGGCATTGACGGCTTGGACTGCGATCGTCTGGATTTCTCTGCTGGCACTCACACCATTGCAAGGAGGGAGCGCATTACCATATCAAAGAGTTCACTAGCATGAAGTATTGAATTTAAAGTGTATTTTGTTCTGGTAACATTCAAGTGTCAGCACACGCAGATACGGAAATGAGCATTTCCTTCATGTACACTTATACACGCACTGCCTGAACTACTAACACCTTTCCTGAAGCCTTTGATCTACGTGTTGATTAATGTTCTCCAAAGCTTTCAGATTCTCAGACCTATTGTATCTGTTACAAATGCATACAGATGCACATATAATACACTCAGTTTAGTCTTCTGTGAAAAAATTGGAACCAACACCACA
>NW_015505220.1:2038938-2054963 GCF_001515645.1 Sinocyclocheilus grahami | reverse complement strand
CACACATATACATATATATATATATATATATATATATATATATTAGGAATTTTCCATATTGATTTTAGTACAGGTGTTTTACCTGTATTTAAAATTTTTGCACTTTGTTGCATTGTGTTAATAGTTAATGAAAATGTCCATAAAATGTATATGTGTGTGTGTGTGTGTGTGTGTGTGTGTGTGTGTGTGTGTGTGTGTGTGTGTGTGTGTGTTTCCTGATCTTCTGCTCATCATGTATTTATTTGATAAAAAATATAGTGAAAAAATTATATTCTGCAATATTGCTACAATTTAAAATAACTGTTAAATAATATTTTAAATGTAATTTATTCATGTGGTGCAGCTGAATTTTCAGCATCGTCAGTGTCACATGATCCTTCAGAAATCGTTCTAATTACTGATTTATTGCTGAAGAAACTTTTATTATTATCAATGTTAAAAACTGGTGTTGCTTAATATTTTTGTGGAAACTGTAGTACTATTTTTTTCAGGATTGTTTAATGAACAGAAAGTTCAAAATAATTGAATTATTAATCCAATTATTAATCATTTTACATATCATGCTTGTGAGGAACAAGTTTAACTTCTGAAGTGCAATGAAAAATAAATGTTAAATCAGTGATCCCCAACCCACATACAATCAAATGTTTAGAATGACATTCTCTCAGTAGCTTGGTGTGTGTGTGTGTGTGTGTGTGTGTGTGTCATTTCAACACTGATAGCTAAGGTTTTCTGTGTGTCCCTTGAGTTATTGTCCTGTTACTGTGACCTTTAATTGAAGATCAATGCTTTGTAATGAAAATACTCACTAGAGGTGACATCTACCATTAAGTTAAATAATGTCGATATGTGTAATTCATCTGTTTTGTTGATAGATAATAGTTATAGGATGCTTGATGCACAAAATACGGTTATTTTGTCAAGAACACAAGATTTTCTGTCTGATTGTGACAACAAATCAATAGATGGAGCTGAAAATTAGTTTGAAACCACCTTGTAGTCTCAATTAATTCATTCACTGACAGATATTTTGATTTTTATAATGAATATTTGACATGTTATTTTTCAGTCTGACCCATATTGAGTGACAGGCAAGGAAAAATGCACATTTTGTAAGAAAATGTAATAATCCAGGATACTATATCCTAACACAGGTGAAAGTCTCTGAACATTTTCTTGATGAATATATTCTTTCTCAGTTCAGAAGCTAGTTTCGTCTTACTACTCAACTGTAATCAGTAAGTGGCTATACAGATACGTCTATGCTATTAAAGCAACAGCTCTATTTCTCATGGTCAAGGGTTTAAAGCATTCAGGACCTTTATGAGAAAAAGCTGTCGTAAACTATAGTCTTCATATTGTGATTCGGTTTCATCACAACTAGTGACACACTTGAAGAGCCTTTCATTAGTTTTGAGTCACTGTCATTATTACCCTTCCTGCGTCTTTTCTCTCTTTCTCTCTCTTTTCCCTGGTCTCGGCATAAAGTCATTAACCGAGGCTGCCGGGGTGATGTGGCCACTCACACACACTAAAAGGGCAATGATGCTCTTGACATTCTTCTAGGCTAAACCTCCTCACCTCCAATAATCCTGCCGCTTCCTCTGACATTTAATCACCGTTCACGTCCACCGTCCACCATCAATACCGGACACGGGTGACGCCATGTCTGGTTCACCCTTTTCACCTCACATCTCGGGCCTGTCGTGAAAACTCAAATGGGAATCTGATGTACATGGTTGTGAGAGCAGACGTTGATTTGGAAATGGTGTAATGGAGCGTTTCTTTCTCAATATCCATGCTTAGATAACATAAAAAGTGCTTTTACAGTATTTGATCAAAAATGCAGTTAAAATGTAAAATTGTGAAATTTAAAAGAACTGCTTTCAGTTTTAATATATTTTAACATGTAATTTCTAAAGCTGAAATTTCAGCATCATTACTCCAGTCTTCCGTGTCACATGATACCTCAAAAATTGTTAGAATATTCTGAGTTGGTGCTCAATTATTATCAATTATTTTTGGTGATCAAATATTAATAATGGTGATGCATTATTTGATGAATAGAATACCTAAAAGAACAGCATAAAAAAAAAATGAAATTTCTGTAACCTTACACATGTCTTTTTCTAACTTTGAATGATTAAATTTTTTTTTAATTGTATAAAAAAAAAAAAAAACACCCCAAACTTTTGATTGGCAGTTTATCCCAATTTTCACAATTATTAAGCAACAAAATTCAACACTGATAATAATAAGAAATGCATCTAGAGCAGCAATTTTTTTGGCATATTAGAATGATTTCTGAAGGAACTGAAAATGCAGTTTAGTACATTTAAATATATATATATATATATATATATATATATATATATATAGAATAACCAGCCAAATGGTGGCCTTTCAGTGTTGTCTAATTCATGAGGCCTTGTCAAACTTTACCTAAACAAATCTGATGCATTCAATATTTGTTTTTTTCTTTCCTGTTTCTCTTTCCCCAGCCGTTGGACTATGAGACCAAAAAAGCATACACATTTAAAGTGGAGGCCTCCAATGCACACCTGGATCCACGCTTCCACAATTTTGGCCCGTTCAAAGACACAGCGACAGTGAAGATAAACGTTCTGGATGTGGATGAGCCACCCGTCTTCAGCAAACCCTCCTACGCGATGGATGTTTATGAGGACACGCCACAAGGCACCATCATAGGAGCCGTGACAGCACAGGATCTCGATGCAGGAAACAGTCCAGTCAGGTATTCAAACATAGCACATATAAACGAATAAGACTAGGGGCTGGTTACCGGAAGGTTGTTAGTTCAGTCCTTGCAAGAAGCGAGCCATCACTATTGTGCCTTTGAGCATCATATTTAGAGGATGTTCAAGATTTAAAGGGTCAGTTCACCCAAAAATGAAAATTCTGGCATTAATTACTCACCCTCATGTCGTTCCAAACCTGTAAGACCTTCGTTCATCTTCGGAACACAAATTAAGATATTTTTGATGAATTCCGAGAGCTCTCTGACCTTGAACACGATCAAGGTCCAGAAACATAGTAAGGATATCGTTAAAATAATCCATGTGACATCAGGGGTTCAACCGTAATTTTACGAAGCTACGAGAATACTTTTTGTGCGCAAAGAAAACAAAAATAACGACTTTATTCAACAATTCGTCTCCTTCAAGTTACCATGGCACTATTTTGGAGAGGATCACATACATAAACAACGTATTCTGTTCGGTGTCAGCAGCACCGTACGCGGATACGTTGTTTACGCTTTGATCTGAATGTAAACAACGTATCCGCGTTCATACGTTGCATACGTTGTTTACGTATGTGATACTCTCCAAAATGTTGCCAGGGTGACACGGAGGAGACGAATTGTTGAATAAAATCATTATGTTTGTTTTTTTTTACGTACAAAAAGTATTCTCGTAGTTTCGAAAAATTACGGTTAAACCACTGATATCACATGGATTATTTTAACGATGTCCTTACTACGTTTCTGGACCTTGATCGTGTTAGAATCCTTGCTGTCTATGGGAGGGTCATCAAAAATATCTTAATTTGTACTCCGAAGATGAACAAAGGTCTTACAGGTTTGGAACGACATGAGGGTGAGTAATTAATGCCAGAATTTTCATTTTTGGGGAACTATCCCTTTAATTATTTTTTTCCATGGAACAACTGGTTGTGTGCCAAATTACACATCACTATATACAGTATTTGTGTTTACTAAAAACAGCAGGTAAAAACAGCAGCATGCTGAAAGATTTACCTCGTTTTAAAATCCATTATGTTTTAGAAGATTGCTTTTAAAGTTTTACAAGAAGACAAACCATTGATGCACCACTGCGGGGTCCCAAAACTACCTAACATCACAAGTTAGTTTGTTTCTCTATGAATATTTCATTCAATATACTGTAAGAAAGCAAAATGGACAAAGGAAAGATTTGTATAAGTGAAAGGGCTTTGTTTCCCCTTTGTTTTGGTCTTCCCTGATTCATTATTTAGACACATTGTAACATTGCTCAATGGGGATGTGCACTTTCTCATCGGAAAACAATGGTCCCCAATGAGCCTCCGTGCGAAGGGAACAAAGCTTTTAAAAAATTGTCTATACACGCCGCATGTCCACGTTGCGGCCCATGGAGTGAGACAAAATAGCTAAAGTGCTTTTTGGTATTGAAGGTTTCTGCGACTTCCACCAAAGCTTTTTAAGTTGTCTCCGAGCTTCGGGGGTCAAGAAAGGAGCTGCAGAGAGATCAGAAATGGACAGACTTATGAAAAAGTACATTTGTCCGAAGCTGTGTTGTTCGCATGCACAAAAATTCACTGAAGCCTATCTTGAAGTAAACCAACCAAACAAGAGTTCAGAGCCCCACAGTGAGCAAAATGTACTGGTATGAGGAATGTAGACTTCTGTACAGTAAATTACAAGTGCATTTCTTCATTTAGAAGAAGCTTTTAACCAAAGTAACCAAGAAATGAGGAAATACAACATAAGAGGTTCGCCCTAAGGAGGCATTTGCATTAGAAATGCTGTATAGCACCTGGAGTGATCAGAGAAGCACAGACTAGAGCCAAGATGATAGAACATATTAAGGTCAACGTGAAATCAAAATTGACCCTCTTATCGTTCTAAATGCTTGCATAATTCATCAGTGTTTTTCAAAGAAAATAAAATTTTTATTTTTGTATATTAACACCAATTCCAGATGAGTCGGTTTTATATGCATTACATTGTCACAGCTGCAGTCCGTGTATGGTATTTATGATAATTATTATGTTGAATCGGACCTCCTAACGGTTGTGAATCACAACATCAAAGGCTTTTGTTGAGAATCCAATGCAAATGCACAAAATCCTCAGATGTTTTTTTGTTGACCACCTTTTGAGTGAATTTAACAAGGCAGCCGCTGAAATGTGGAAAATATAAACACCGTAGCATCTCACCTCGCCCAGTGCTCCCACTTCATTTCTCTTTGCTCAATTCTAGGTCAAGCCACAAATAAATAAATAAGCATGCAGCGTTGAAAATATCAGCCTGCATTAATGCATCCAGGGTTCAGAACAGGTTTGCAAAAGTGTTAGTGAGAGAATGAGTCCAAAGCGTCAAGTAGAACATGAAGGAGGTCAATGAAAACCCAACTTTTTCAAAGTCATTCATATTCCTGCATACTGGTGTGCAGTCTCAAAGAGACACATGTAAAGTACCACCTGAGAATGGTCACGGGGTCCGTTAACAAGGTTGCTAGGCCATTACACCGATGTTCACAGCTGTTCAAAACTGGACCCCACACATTGCAATTTACTAGAGTGCACAATACTTTCATGCCAGCTTGCCGCATGACTAAATCAAACATGATGAGCGCTGTGTAAAACTGTGAGGATGAGAAAATGAGAAAAAAAAAATTATATATACTCTTGAGTATCATTATGTTCATCTATGGTACTAATCTAGTAGTACCTAACTTAGTTAAAGTGAAAATGACCCTCAGTAGTATTGTATATAAGGGCGTGTTTACACTTGACATTGGTTCGATTATAATGAACACTTGTGCAATAGCAGTTATTGTGGTTCATTTGAATAATCATGAACACTGCCATATGAACCTTGGCGCGTGTCAAACAATGAACTCGAAATGAGCTCTGGTGCAGCTCAACTGATATATGAATGCAACACGGATCTAAACAAACCCAAAACAGGATGTGATGTCACAAGATGTGACCCTAAAAAAGGTTGCACTTGGCAGGTTTGGTTTGATTAAAACAAACTCTGCTGCGTTATTGTGGTTCATTTGAAAAAGTGTGAACGCTGCAATACAAAACTTGGTGCACACCAAACAATGAACTTGAAATTAACTCTGATGTGGTTTAGCTGATATTATATGAATGCAAAACAGATCAAACTAATCTAAACGAACGCAAAACAGGTGATGTCACAAGATCCTAAGACCCTAAAATGAATAGAATGCTCAAGCATACCTCATTATGGGAGCTACAGTATGTTAATCATCACAGTTCGGTACAGGCAACAGAACCACCGATCTTCATTTTTGTGTACAATGAATTTCTGCCACTGTTGTGACTCCTTTAAGCTCTGCAGGAGTTACCAGCAGGTAAAAATACTACCGTATGTGTACAAAAACAACGAGTGCATTTAGTCCAGCATAGAATTGTTTTTGCTGCCTGCTAAGTTTGCAAAACATACGTCATAAAAGTCCAATCAGGTTTGTGACTGTATCCTTATGCCTTTGGTTTTGTATGTTAAAAATGAGAGAGTGAATGCGAGGACTAAATTATTTTCTTTTTTTGGTCCGGACCAAAAGAACCAAGAGAAACGAACTACAAGTGTAAACACACCTTCAGACAAAGGGCCACATTTACTAAACAGGGCAAATTATTGTGAGACCGCAATTCCAAAAAAGTGCTGATGAGAGTGTAAAGTTCCGCGGTTGATTTACTGACAATGGGCAAATTAAATAACACAGACGCAGAAGATCCTTTCCATAATGACAAATTACATCTACCAGGAGCAGCACTAATTAGCATAAGGTTGCAAACAAGCAGATCCGATTATAATCAGGTGTGGGTAATCCACCAACAACACAGGCAAAAAAAATGTGACCCTGGACCTCAAAACCAGTCATATGTAGCACAGGTATATTTGTAGCAATAGCCATTGTATGGGTCAAAATGATCGATTTTTATTTTATGCCAAAAATCATTAGGATATTAATGTTCCATGGAGATATTTTGTAAATTTCCTACCATAAATATATAAAAACTTAATTTTTGATTAGTAATATGCATTGCTAAGAACTTCGTTTGGACAACGTTAAGGTGAATTTCTCAATATTTATATATATATATTTTTTTTTGCACCCTCAGATTCCAGATTTTCAAATAGTTGTATCTCAGCCAAATATTGTCCTATCCTAACAAACCATACATCAATGGAAATCTTATTCAAGTTTCAAATTTACCCTTATGACTGGTTTTGTGGTCCAGGGTTACAAATGTGTTAAAACTTGCTTTTATGGGGCGTTAAATAATGGCGCAAATACCTATAAATTAACTAGTGCAAGCCTTAGTAAATCACAGAACATGATTCATTTAGATACTCTTCCCCCATAAATTTTGTGTCTGAAAGGAAAAGGGCAATAAGGTCAGCTGCAAAAATAAATGTGTCCATGCCTTTTCAGCTTTAATTTTTCACTGCGTACATCCTGACAGTAGTTTTTTAAAGCCAAAAGAGGGTTTGTGTTGGTTCAAGCTGTTGGTAAATGTGGCCCTACATTTGTTCTCTGTTCTTCAGGTATTCCATCGACTGGAAGAGTGACCTGGACAGCTTCTTTGACATCGATCCTGTCAGAGGAACCATCTCCACCAATGAGCTTCTGGACAGGGAGAGTATAGCCCAGCACAACATTTCAGTTGTGGCCACTAAAGTTAGTAAGTATATGGCTGTGAACCTCAGAAGTGATTCATAAAAGTTCAGTTGTCTTAAATGCTGGGATTTTTTGCGGACTGATTTACGGTGACCCATCGCAGTGCAGTCAGCAGCAAATTCCATTAAAGTCTGCATTTTACGAGCATTCATAAAGTATGACGACTCTCCTGGAATATGTATCATTATTACAGTGTCTTTCCTTTCTCCTTGACTATTTCAGTGTTCTTAAACTGCCGGTGAATTAATTGTTCCTTGCCATCAAGGTGGTCATTTATAGAAGACTCAATGATAAGACAACAATGATAAACTAAATCTTTGTTTTAAAGTCAGTTACAAATATTAGAGTAATCCATAATTACTCTTTCATATTATTTATTACATTATAACATTCTTCGCCCCTTCAGTGACTTTTATTTTTGATTAACATAAAAAAAAATCCCTTTTAGTCACCTCAATTGCAGCCAATTAATTGTCAAGTTTCTGGTCTACATTTTTACTTAGTTTGTTTATTTATTTATTTTCAGGTTAAATATCCCATTTTTATTGAATATAAGACATTTTCGCCACGTAATTAAATACATGCATTCTTTGGTAAAACATAATAATAAATAATAAAAAAATCATAATTATGAGATAAAAGTAAAAATTATGACATACTATGTGAAAGTTATGACAGCATCATTAATTTACATGGCATAATTCACTTTATATGTCACAATTATGACTTAATTTCAATAATTAAACAATCCCAATTTTTCATCAATTTCACCTTTATCTCATAATTACAATTTAGTATGTCATAATTTTTACTTTTATCTCATAATTACAATTTAGTATGTCATAATTTTTACTTTTATCTCATAATTACAATTTAGTATGTCATAATTTTTACTTTTATCTCATAATTACAATTTAGTATGTCATAATTTAGATTTTTTTTTATATCATAATTATGACTTAGTATGTCACACTTTTTTGTCATAATTTCCACTTTTATTTCATAAGTATGACATTTATCTCATAATTTTTACTGTTATGTCATAATTCAAATTATTATTTAACAAAGTGCGATTTTTTTCCCCCTCTGAAATGGACTTCCATATGTTTGATTTTGAAAACTGTCAGATTATGGGGGGAACAAAGGGTTTACAAACTGCATTTCTTATTGACTATTTTAGGAAGTAATTTGAAAGGCGATCAAGCACCAGCATCAAAGATGTCATTGCTGTAATTGTGTTTGTGTCAGAAAAGATCTGTGGATTGAATCACGACGTAAATAAGCAAATCCATCGTCATCAAGTCGTCAAATCCTCCAAGAAGTCCCCAACGCCATTATCTTGGTGGATATGTGGTGCTCAATCAAAATTACAAACGCGGTGACTCACATTCATTAAGACGGAATGGGGATGAGAGGTCATTAAAAGTTGAGCCTTCATCACCATGGTAATGGTTATTACTCACTGTCTCTCAAGGTTGCACTGGTGATATGCTAATTGTGATTTCTAAAGCTAATTTGGGAGAGACTAAAGCTAAGTCGGGGCTGTTAAACTTCCCTCCTGTCCTGCAATGGGAATTGTCCACCCTGTGTTAAGCTCCATTTTTATTCACTATCAGTGCCTTTTAGACAATTTTACATTCTGTGCTGTTGGCCCAGATGGATTCAAAGAAATCACAGAGCACATAGTCAGACATTCATAACTCATGGCTAAACTGAATATTATAAATATAGTCAATGTTATTCAAAAGTATATATTAATTATTCATAAACTAGGCCATCTCTGCTATTTTTGACTATATATATTTCTGTCATGACAACTCTCGGTACTCTCTAATGTACATGACAATGTTAATGTATTTGGTCTTGGCGGAATAGATCTGCTATGCTGCTACGCTGCTGCTGCTGCAGAGCAAGTACTGAGACTTGCTACTGCCAATACATCCACAACATGCTGCTGTGAGCATGTAAGAAATGTTGCTGCTGCAAACATAACATATATGAAATAACCCCCATATAGCGTACATGAATCAACTCGTAGCAGATCTATACAGGTGGAGCTGGGGAAGGTGGAGGATTTCTGAAGCAAGCTGCAACTGCTACGGCAAGCATGAGTCATATATTTGAATGTTGAGCAGCAAGCTCATTGGCTACCGATACAGGAGAGAACCAATCAGCTGTGCCATGTGATGATGTCATTAGGTCCGATTTTTTTTCCCCCTCTGAAATGGACTTCCATATGTTTGATTTTGAAAACTGTCAGATTATGGGGGGAACAAAGGGTTTACAAACTGCATTTCTTATTGACTATTTTAGGAAGTAATTTGAAAGGCGATCAAGCACCAGCATCAAAGATGTCATTGCTGTAATTGTGTTTGTGTCAGAAAAGATCTGTGGATTGAATCACGACGTAAATAAGCAAATCCATCGTCATCAAGTCGTCAAATCCTCCAAGAAGTCCCCAACGCCATTATCTTGGTGGATATGTGGTGCTCAATCAAAATTACAAACGCGGTGACTCACATTCATTAAGACGGAATGGGGATGAGAGGTCATTAAAAGTTGAGCCTTCATCACCATGGTAATGGTTATTACTCACTGTCTCTCAAGGTTGCACTGGTGATATGCTAATTGTGATTTCTAAAGCTAATTTGGGAGAGACTAAAGCTAAGTCGGGGCTGTTAAACTTCCCTCCTGTCCTGCAATGGGAATTGTCCACCCTGTGTTAAGCTCCATTTTTATTCACTATCAGTGCCTTTTAGACAATTTTACATTCTGTGCTGTTGGCCCAGATGGATTCAAAGAAATCACAGAGCACATAGTCAGACATTCATAACTCATGGCTAAACTGAATATTATAAATATAGTCAATGTTATTCAAAAGTATATATTAATTATTCATAAACTAGGCCATCTCTGCTATTTTTGACTATATATATTTCTGTCATGACAACTCTCGGTACTCTCTAATGTACATGACAATGTTAATGTATTTGGTCTTGGCGGAATAGATCTGCTATGCTGCTACGCTGCTGCTGCTGCAGAGCAAGTACTGAGACTTGCTACTGCCAATACATCCACAACATGCTGCTGTGAGCATGTAAGAAATGTTGCTGCTGCAAACATAACATATATGAAATAACCCCCATATAGCGTACATGAATCAACTCGTAGCAGATCTATACAGGTGGAGCTGGGGAAGGTGGAGGATTTCTGAAGCAAGCTGCAACTGCTACGGCAAGCATGAGTCATATATTTGAATGTTGAGCAGCAAGCTCATTGGCTACCGATACAGGAGAGAACCAATCAGCTGTGCCATGTGATGATGTCATTAGGTCCGATTGAGTTAGACCTATCGGACTGCGCCATCTAGAGTTTCATGCCAGAACTCTCTCTATAAATATACAGTATAAACACACACACACACACATATGTGTCTCACACATTTGCAACATCATATCTCACAACTGTGACTGAATCTTTCATATTTAAAATTTTTCAGGCATCCTAGTTAAATAGCCGATTTTCATTTTGCATGTCCCTAACCCTATTTTTTTTTTGCCCACTTTGACCATTTGAAGCTGATAACTATGAGCGCTAAGTATTAAACAAGCCATTTTTGCTTTCCTACAACTTATAAATGCTCATATCACCAGCGTGTGATGTGTAATATCCTTACTTGCATTATGCAGTGCCTTGTAAAACATGCTTGACAGCTTTTCTATCTGATTATGAGGTACAGAGAACACCTGTTCAACACCATCACAAGCAAGTCTAGCATAAATCGCAGCTTCTTGTTTTTTTTCCCCACACCTCTCCTGCGCTTTTAGGGGCATTAATGTCACCCCAGGTGGAATTCCAGATGTTCTGGAGCCTCAGAAGAGAGTGCTGAGGGAAGCATGAGTCAGCACACAGTTTCCAAACACTCCACGCTTGTTGCACATCATGAACATTTTTTCTTTTAGTTTCCATTAGGACAGCAAACATATTTGATTTACATAATCCCTTCTCGCTCATTACAACAGTCAGCTTGCTGAAGGATAAACTATTTTACACGACAGCTAGAACCAATATGTTTTACAAAATGTGTTAAGCAGACAATTATTTGTTTACATCTTGTACAGCACCAGTTGCAAATAGGGCCACAATCAAAACTTGAAAATGAATGTGCTGTCCACATATAGCCTATAGGCTGTTGTAGGCCACACAAACTTTCTGTCAAACCTACAAAGGAAGCAGAACTGTTTTATCTTAAAAAGACACACATTTTAAATATGCGATTAGAGCATTTTCATTCGTTTGAAGCCAGGCCAACAATACCCATCGAAGCACGAACAAAAACATCACAAACACACATTTACTGTTATGCTGTCAAAAGATCTAGCGTACAGCAAAATGACGATTTCTCCTTTATACAACAGCGCCATCTAGTGGCAAAGTCTGTCATTTAAGTCGTTAAGTTGAAGCCATAGTTGACTTGTAAACACTGTTGTGGTTTTAATAAAAACTCACTAGATTCTAAGATTTTCTTTTTTTTCTAAAAGAGTATTGTAAAATATTAGAAAACCTAAATAAATCACTGATGCATAAATATAATCATTGCTAGTTTTTTTAAATGTATTTTGCAGGTGTTTACCCACAAAGTTTGTCCACTTCAAAAAAACAGATTTGTACATTTTCTAGATAAACTTCATCACTTTCATCAGAATGTTGAAATTTAAATTTAAACTTAAAGATTTAATCTAAACGTATTTAATAATATGTATTTATGTATGTATGTATGTATGTATGTTTATTTATTTAATATTATTATTATTAAGAATAATGATAATAATAATAATAATAATTATTATTATTATTATTATTATTATTATTATTATTATTATTATTATTATTATTATTTAGTTTACATAATATTTAAAAGATGCCAGTCGTATCAAATTATGGTTGCAGGTCAAAGGTAGTTTGGGTCACACCCTGAATTGTTAAAAAAATGTATTATTATTAAAATTATTTTCTTGACATATTGAAATGCATCAAATGTATGCAATTAGAAAATGATAAATGTTGCCATATATTCAGTACTTTGGTTATCTGAACATATCAAATATGTTGGTTCAAATATTGAACTTGGTTTGAAAATCGAAGTGAATTGCATTTAACTTTTAGTTAGCCAGAACGTCTTATAAAACTCCAACAGTGGCTACAGAAAAAGAAATTTGCTGCAGGACATCTGGGGCAGAAGCACAGGACCTGGAGAATGATGAAGTGTCAGATTTCAGATCAATTGTATCAACAGTAATTATTTTTATTTATTTATTTTTTACTGGACATCAGACGCCCTGGAGTCCCTGAAGCTAAAGTAACAAACAGCTGCACACACACACACACACACACACACACACACTTTCTCTCCAGGAAGATTGCTCATCTTCATCAAGGCTGCCCACAGGTCTTGGCTTTATACGGGACCCCTGTGAGGGATGAGTTCAGATCCCTCGTTCTAAGCCTTCTCACCTTCTCCTCAGACATGCTGAGCCCATCTCACAGATCTGATCTATAAAAGTTTATTCCACACTGATCTTCACCTCCACACTGCATGCTCAAGCAGAATTCAAACAATATCAGCGAGACGTGTTCAAACATCAACAGCTGTGCCAGAGAGGACACCGCTGACCTTGTGTGTCAGCTAGAAACTTCTTATTTTTAGAATGATTTTTACCTTATATTCTTACCCACTAAACCTTTTTGTAGTTTTAAGAATAGAATAGAATAGAATAGAATAGAATAGCAGACTATGAATAATACTTAAATCCCCTTTAAAGTTTTCAGTGTAAAACCACATATAGTAGGCAGTATAGTATATTAGTGGTTTAGAACATAACGTTCAGTACAGTGTACTACTTTCTTTATTGACTGTAAATTATGTCCTCAGTCCTGTATTAATAATGTATTTTGGTTCCTCAGCAGAAGGCTGATGTCATATGATTTTAGTAAAGAATTGTGGAGTTATTAATGGGACAGGGTCAATTCGATCCCAATTCTATAAGCAGTTCTCAAACTGAACCATGTAAAAAATGTATATGGATGATTCTGTTCTAATCACTTGACTTTGACCCCAAACTAAACTTGTATAATTTAAACTTTTAATTTAAAACATATTATTATGTCATTTTGGTATATGGTGATGTCAGTATTGTGATGCTTATTGTGGATATTGTGGGTGATGATAAATGCAAAACCATTAAATGTCTGATGTTATAGTGCAAGATTAATTAAAAAACATAATATTTTCCATTTTTAAACAGAAATCCAAAATAATAGGCATTATTGCTTTCTCTATCCTTTAACAATTCATATATCCTTTAAAAATAGAATAACTGGTTAAAATAATCTTTAAAATCATTCTAAGGGAGAGAAACGTTTCCATAACTGAAGAACGAGTGCAAACTTGCGCATTGTAATGTGTGCTTTGTGTTGCTCCTGACATATAATATCTTATGTTTGTGTGGTTTGTGTAGATAACCCAGTGCTGACCAGCAGAGTGGCCGTCACAGTTCATGTGCTGGACATTAATGAGTTTCCACCAGAGCTGGCCATGCCTTACGAGACCTTCGTGTGTGAGAGTGCCAAAGTCGGGCAGGTGAGTGAATATAAATGGTTGTGTGTGCATGTGTGTATGTTTGCATGTCCAAAACCAATTCTGGTCTAATGAGCCATTTAAGATGATGTATGACAGACTCCAGAGTCTGACACTCTCATTAAATCCTGAAAGTGCACTATATTCCTGCTTTATCCAGGTACAGTGTGTGTGTGTGTGTGTGTGTGTGTGTGTGTGAGCAATCCCTAATCTACTGTATCTTGCCCACTTACACTGAACCCCTGAACCATAGAGTAAACAGGAAAACCTTTCTGAAAACATGCTGTGAGATATTTTATACAATATTTTCTCCTATTGCCTTTCTTTGTATATTATGCGAAAACAAAAGTGAGTAATTTTTGCGCATTTAAAGCTCATCACCACAATGAATGAGGTTAGTGGTTGCCAGGATGTTGCTATGTGGTTGCTAATGTGTTTGAAGTGGTATCTAGGGTGTTGCTGGTTGCAATTTTTATTTTATTTTATTTTATTTTCACAGTCCTACTACACTAGATGCCAGGAATTAATAAAAACACTTATGCAGTTGCTAAGGTGTTTGGAGTGGTATCTAGGGTGTTTTTATTATTTTACATTTTATTTTAATTTACTATTTTTACAGTCCTGCTTCACTAGTTACCAAGAAGGATATTTTTTTTATATATATAATTTTTATTATATTTTTCACTGTCCTCTTTCACAAGGTACTTGGAAGGAATAAAATACGTATATATGAGATTTATATTTATTTATTTATTATACTATTATAAGTCTTTTTCTTAGTTTAGAGCCTTTTTCTTAGTTTGAATGGGTATGGCGCTTCTGGCCAGAACTGTATGGTTTGATTGATACATTGGACAGGAAGAGCCTGGTGGGTAAGTGATACATTAGTGATGTGCTAATGGTCCTACCCAGCATGCACCTGTGGCGCTGGTGACAGCCCTACAACAGGTGATGCCAGCAGGAGGGTGGGTGGTACGGACGTCTGTTAGCTACGGAAGATTGATCTGCTTGTACTGTTAGTGCACAGTGTAGCATGATCGCTGGATTGAAAGCAGACTAATTGGTTTTAGATGCAGAATCGAGGAGAAAAACCACAGGAGCACTTGATTAAACATTACTGAGCACATGCTGCCGGCTGCCTCTTATCTTCATGCACTTGTGACTAGTTTCTAACTCATGCTTCATGCATGTAATGTTGTGAGTGCAATTGTTTCATATACATAAAGCACTGTAAAGTGGATTGTTTTTATTCTAAGGAATATATTATGTGGTTGTATATCTCCATTAATTAAGAACAAACACTGACTCTGACTCTGAGTTTTCTATACTAATGTTTATTTCGTTTGTCCCTAAAGAACTGAAGATGTGAATAGTTTCAATTAATAATGTATACTTTTTTAGTATAAGAGATTATATGCCAGTGTGCACTAATAACCTTCATAAACCATTAAGACATTTCGTAATCCTTAATGTTTACCATAAAATATTTAAACAAGCGATTAACCATTAAAAGACTATATTTATGCAGTTTTACATTTTTAACCACATTCTGGGTGTCCCACAGTGATCAAATATACCATCAGAGACTGTTTATGTAAAATTTCTTAAGCCCTGATCAATAATCTTTCGATTAACTTTGTGTTAGGTGATTCAGGTCATCAGTGCAAGAGACCAGGATCTTCCTCAAGCCGGACAAAGATTTTCCTTCAAATCACCTCAAGAGGGAGTGAAGACCAAAAACTTCACCGTCAGAGACTTTGGAAGTGAGTCTGTCTTGTTATTTCTTAGTCAAGTGATTTATTTGGAGAGAGAGAGAGAGAGAGAGAGAGAGAGAGAGAGAGAATGATATATAGCCTATAATAATAATAATAATTATAATTATTATTATTATTATTATTTATTATTATTATTATTATTATTATTATTATTATGTG
>NW_015505220.1:2031673-2038724 GCF_001515645.1 Sinocyclocheilus grahami | reverse complement strand
ATATATATATATATATATATATATATATATATATATATATATATATATTTCATTATTCTAATATTTTTTATTCTTTGAACAGCATTTATTCAAAACAGAAATATATTAACTTACTGACCCCAAACTTGCTCTCTGTGCATGCGATCCTTAGATTAAAATGTTTTTAATTTATGTAAAAATCATGGAACTGTGTTTTACATAGTTGTTTATTATTTTCCATCGCAGCTGATGTGCTATTCTGCCTCTGCGGCACATACTGTATTACATCCTCTGTTTTGGCCTTATGGAGCACCTGTCCTCACTTCAGGCATGAATGCTCGCTTAAGATGTGATTTACTGGGACAAGGTGACAGTTTCTGCTGAGGGCAGTTCAGGAAAAAGAGAAGGAACAGGCTACTGTACCTGTAACATGCAAGACTTTCTTGAAAATGCTCACCCGTCAAGAAAATGTAGCCAGCATAAAGTCACAGCGACAGGGTCAGGTGGGCTAATCAGAGTTCACAACCAGCAGCTTGCAGCAGCCATGATACCGACAAAGTCTTTTGACAACATTTCATTTCTCTGAACGTTAACACACCAGCTGCATCGCACTAATTTTACAAAACATGAACAGCTACATTGTTTCTTGTCATTTAACCTTTATAGCTGAAGCCTGCGGGATTTGCTATAAGGAACAAGCTCTTATGAAAACCAAAGATGTTTACTTCTTATTCGTTTTTATTGCATTTTTAGATATGGTAGCTGTGCTTTCCACAAGATGACTGCAAAATGATGTTGTTATAAGATATACTTTTATATGATTCAATGCTGAAAAGTATTAAAATTGCCCATTTTTTTGCATCTTGTGTATTTTTTTTTTTGCATTAGAAGTGTGAAAAAAGTCAGAGTGATGGAGTAGCCATCAGGAAGTTATAAATCTCAGTTGACCAGAAGAGGAAAGTAATGTTACAGCAGGTCAGAAGGTACGATGTGAAAGCACTTCTCTACCTCCTGAAATCATTTCAGATGAATGTTCAGGCTCAAACACTCTCTGCACAGAGAAAAAAACATATTATTTGGAGCCCTGAGGGGGATTCGGCTCTCAGCTGTAGTGTGATGTCCCTGTCGAACTGCAGAGTGCACTAAACACTGGATAGTTTGTTCACTATGAAAAATCATGCAAGATCTCCTTGTGATGCACAATATCATTTGCGATGATGGATGCAGCGGTTACGCTCAATCAATAACGCAACATTATAATGATACAAGAACCCTTCCTGTGGAGCTCTTGGGCTGTTAACAAAGTCACCAAACAATCAATAGCTCTGTGCTAGTTTGTAAGCAAATTCAAATTGTGATTTTGGGGTATTATTTAGACATAAAGCTTAATAAAAAGGAAAATGTGTAGTTAAAGTAATCTTTTAAAAGGAAAATGCTTCCCTTGCTGCTTGCCATGCCTAATCAAACTCTCTAATAAATATAATTTTCTAATCTTTTTATATAAATATAAAAAATATTGAATATATTAAAAATATATATTATAATTATAGTATATAATTACTTAGAAATA
Source organism: Sinocyclocheilus grahami (assembly GCF_001515645.1). Lineage (NCBI taxonomy): Eukaryota > Metazoa > Chordata > Actinopteri > Cypriniformes > Cyprinidae > Sinocyclocheilus > Sinocyclocheilus grahami. The sequence continues at coordinate 2,037,175 of NW_015505220.1, read as the reverse complement.
ATTATTTTAGATATAATTTGTTACATATTTTATATGATTTTAAATAATATAACAATGTAATATAATAATATCATCTTTTAAAAGCAAAATACTTATATTTATATATATATATGTGTGTGTGTGTGTGTGTGTGTGTGTGTTATTATTTATTATTATTTAGACATGAAGTGATGCAGTGTAATAAAAAGGAAAGTAATATGTGTAAAGTAATACTGAATATGTAAAGTCATATTTTGTTCTTGTTCTTGTTTATTTATATAGCACAGTTTAATACAACACCAAGTTGCCCAAAGCGCTTCACATTATCACAACATCCATAAGAACAGAGATAGTTAAGAATAATAATTAAAAAATAATAATAACATAAATATATATATATATATATAATGTAATATCATATGACAGAACAGCTTCCTTTGTAGCTTAATATACTTAAATATAATTATAATTCAATTTAAATATAACAAATAATAAAAAATAAAAAAAAAACAGGAAAATAATTAAATATATCAAAAAGTTAAATAAGTGCAAAAAATTATTTGGCATGACACATCTTAAAATGTCTTTTTTTTTCTTTACTCAGATAACACTGCCGGTGTGGTGACTCTGCGTGGCGGCTTCAGACGGCGCTCTCAGGAGATCTACCATCTTCCCGTTTTGATTGAGGACGGTGGCCTCCAGACTTTGAGCAGCACCAGCACCCTCACCATCCGAGTGTGCGGCTGTGACACCGATGGATCTTTATTAACGTGCAGTGCTGAAGCCATTTTCCTCCATGTGGGCCTCAGTACCGGAGCCCTGATCGCTATTCTGGTGTGCATCGTCATACTGCTGGGTAAGCAAACATTCATCCATCAGAGCGTTAGACAGAGAGCGAGAGAGAGATGCCTGTCCAGACTCCATATACCAGATGGAATCATAACTCTGTTTGCGTCTGAATCACATTATCCAACAAACTTTTTATTAAATGGCTATTTTTGGAATGGAACACTAAATACTAAATAAACTAAATACTGTACACAGTTTTTACTGATTGACTCTGAATCACATTATCCAACAAACTTTTTATTAAATGGCTATTTTTGGAATGGAACACTAAATACTAAATAAACTAAATACTGTACACAGTTTTTACTGATTGACTGATTGATTGATTGATTGATTGATTGCAATTTGAATCCAATTGGGTGCAAAGAACATTTCACTGTATGTGATTCATTCAGTTTTTCCATGTTGAGTGCATTGCATTATGGGATAAAGTGTTCTGTACATTCTGTACAGTGTGCTGTGTTACATCACGCTCATTTTGACACATGTAGTGCTGGAGGTCATCTGGGTTTTCTGTGCATACAGAGAATCTGCATACTGTGCACAGAATACATACTAATAGAAGTAATGTAATATGCTATTACAGTACGAACATCATTATTTTGTGATTATAGTAGTTCTGAAACTTAGTCATGAAACACATTTGCAATTGATTTTATTTCTATAACATGACGTATTTTAAAGTGAAAGCATATAATAATGGAAAAAAATAATATTGATTGGATAATGAAAAGTGCAAGAATGAGTCATTTGGTTTGAGGGAAAGGTTTGAGAAATAAGTGCATTTTGTTCTTCAGTCTAAAAGTATATGCGACTTTTTATCTCATAATTCTCTTTTTTTCCCCTCAGAATTACGAGTTTATCTCTCACATTTGTAAGCTATACATTTGTAATTGTGAGTTTACATATCACAGTTTTTTTTCTCAGAATCCTGTGTTTATATTCCATAATTTTGACACTTTTTAGGAATTTGGGAGTTTACATCTTGCGATTCTGATCTCTCTCTCTCTCTCTGTCTCTTTTTTTTCATTTTTAATTCTAATTTAGAAATTTTTAAATCTTGCAATTCTGACTTTTGTTCTCCTTTTCCTTTTTTTAATTATTTTTTTTCTCATTGAATTCTGAGGTTATATCTTGTAGTTCAAGATTTTTTATCTATGTTTACATCTCACACTTCTGACTTTTTTTCTAGAATTCTGAGTCATCTTTTTTTTCCCCACCACTAAATAAAAATAAAAAAGGAAACTGTGACGTTTTATCTTTTGAGAAACAAAGTCAGAATTATGGGTTTATATCTTGCAATTGTACGTTTCTGAGAGAACTGTGAAAAACATCTGAATTGTGAGGGAAAAAATTATTTATTTATTTGTTTATTTTTTGTTAGAGCTCTTCTTCTTCATCCTAGCGTGTATCCTGCGTTGGTGCAGAGTCTGCTTATTTGCACGCCTTTTGCCACTCAGCACGGTCCAGGGCATCAGGGATTTTTTGGTAGAACTGAATGTGCATTTATAACATATATATTTAAATTTTGATTTCATGAATAATTTGTTTCTGCTAGCTTTAGGCTGTTTTTGGACTGCATGGATGCATGCTTTTTTAGATGGAATATACATAGGCCGCTCTGAAACTCTCTGGGGTGGTTTAATTAAAATACACTTGTTAATTAAGTGCCTGTTTATTGGTCGTTCTAGACAGGTAAGGAGGAGGATAGCTGGATTAAGTAAATAAGCACGAGTTTAAATGAGCCTAGTCTTCACCCATCAACGTCATAGTAAAAGCCGTAAATCTCTGAGTGCCATTAACATCAGAGCGCAGGCTGAATTACTCTCCATGTTAACTTAACCCCCGAGGTCTAGACGGGGAAATCTCTGGAGATATAAACCCAGCTCATTTGCATACGGGATGTGCGGGAGGTTGAGGTGGAGGGGTGCGGAATGAAGTGGAGACTTTTATGGCCTCGTTTCCATGGTAATTTGTGTGGGCTGGCTGGTCATTAAGTAAGAGCATGCTCAACAAAATGAGGTTAGCACTCGGCTGTCCTCGAATGAACCTCAGACACAGATCTCAGCATGCGGTTCACTGCAGAATGTATGTCACAAATGATGTGTATGCCCACCAGATTGACACTTTAGATGAAAGCATGCATGACAATTTTGTGATGCAGATCATCTGTGAACCAGAGCAGAAAGCGAACAAAGGTCAAAGCTTTGACCTTGCAGTATACCAGAGGTCATCTATATTCTTTTATACGTATATAATTCAAAATTGTTCATATATTACTGGTCAAAAGTTTGGAATAAAATATGTTTAATAAGTATTTTTGAAAGAAGTATCTTTAATAATTTATTATAAAATTTAATCATTTTATTTTATTAAAGGGGTCATATGACGCTGCTAAAAAAGAACATTATTTTGTGTATTTGGTGTAATAAAATGTGTTTATGCAGTTTAAGGTTAAAAAAAACACATTATTTTCCACATACTGTACAGGCTGTGAGTCAGCATTATTTGTCAGAAAACCTACTACTTTCCCAGGAAACAGTCCTCGTCCTCCGTAAAATACATTGCACACACATTAATATATGGGTTAAACTGTTCTGGAACAGTGTTGTAAATACAACTTAACCCCTGATTTCTAGTTGTGTCCTCTTTTGGAAGGCCAAACAAAGTACTTTTGCTTTCACAACGAAACACACAGCGTCTCCACGACATGGCGGCGGGGGCAACAGTACTACAGCGAGAATAAAAGTTACGCCTTCTTTCTTAGCGTGAACATTTGGGCGGCGTTATGCAAATCTTCCCACACAGTGACGTAGACATGTGGGGGTGTGTTTAAACAAGAAGTTTTAGGAGGGCGTGGACGAGTCTTTGTATAAAGAATATCTCTTTGGATTTGAGACTTTAGTCTTTTCAACTTTAGGGATCTTATCTATGCACAAACAGCTTGTAACACTCCAAAGAGAAAGAAAAACTTGAAATCGCATCATATGACCTCTTTAAATTATTTCAGTATCTTTTAAAATGTAATTTATTCCTGTGATGGAAAGCTGCATTTTTTAGCATCATTACTCCATAATATGCTGATCTGCAGCTCAATAAACATTTCTTATTATTATCAACACTGAAAACAGTTGTGCTGCTTAATATTTTTGAAACTGTTATTATTTTCAGGATTCTTTGATGATTCTTTGTTAAAAAGAACAGAGTTTATTTGAAATAAAAATATTTTGTAACATAAATGTTGCCATGTTTATTGTCATGTTTGGCAGGTTTAATGCATATTTGCTGAATAAAAAAAATAAAATAAAACTAAAAAATAACTGACCTCAAACTTTTGAACCATAATTATTATATTATATTATATATAAAAAAAAAATTAATAATAAATCCTATCCTAAAGTACGATGTAACTTAATCCTCCACATTTATTTTTTGCATTAATGAAACTACTGCTTGCTTCTGTTCTTACTGTGGTAATCATGTCTGGTCTTATTTCTCAAATAATATGTTGCCGCCTTATTCACTCAAGTTTACCCATTTTGTGATGTTAATGAGCTCTAACGTTTAGATTTGTTTAGATTTGACTATTTTCATTCCTTACCTTCGCTGCTGTTTCAGGTTAGCATTCTGTCCACTTCCTCCATTAAATTTCAGCTCATTTCCTTTGTTTATCCCTCAGCATTACACCTACGCTGAACAGTAGGCTGGCTCCTTTTTTTTTCAAAGAAGATCATATTAAGTTGAATCACAAAAGAAAAAGGGTCAGACTGAGACCTCAAATGCAATTTAGGCCTCCCTGCAGTAGCCATTATGGTTGAAAGAAAACAGAAATGCATTACATTAACAAAAGGAGATATTTTGGAAGAAAATTATTCACCTATAGCAAAGCTGATGAGTTATTTTTGACAATGGCCATGTTAAAGTCAACATAAAATTAAAATAGACTCTTATTTTTTTCTTATTTATGTTCCTAATCTACGCCATAATTCACAAGCACACACTATTTCAATTATTTAAAAAAAAAAAAGATTGTCTTCAAACTATCTGTCTGCAGTATATATCTACCTACATTGCTGTACCTCAGAAATTACTTTAGTTTTCAGCTGATATCACAAATCTCTCTTAAAAGTAAGCTTGTTTCCACCACAAGATAAAAAAAATAATAATACACACAACTGAAATAAATAAATTAGTAATAGTAATTGTGAGTTTTTAATCTTGCAGTTCTGGATTTTTCTCACAATTATGCCTTCCTTTTCTTGCAATTGTGAGAAAATGAATCAAAATCTCAGAATTGCGAGATATAAACTCAAAAAAAGTTTATGTAACTGTGAGATAAAACATCACATCTTTTTTTATTTTGTATTTTTAATTCCGTGGTCGGAAATAAATAAATAAATAAACAAAATAAATAAAATCAAAAATAGTTGTAAAAAAAAGTCAAAATTGTGAGTTTAATCTTGCAATTCGGACTTTTTTCTCAGAATTGCGAGTTTATGTCTCGCATTTCCATGTTAATATCTCACAATTCTGATTCTTTTTTTCTCTGAATTGTGAGAAACAAAGTCCAGATTGAGAGATAAAAAGTTGTAATTAGTACCCAGTCATAATATATATATATATATATATATATATATATATATATATATATATATATATATATATATATATATA
>NW_015505220.1:2017446-2031488 GCF_001515645.1 Sinocyclocheilus grahami | reverse complement strand
GGCCTGACCTACCGCCGTATAAGCTTTCCCAACCAGACTCGATGTAAGCCTAACGGGCCTGGTGGGAAGCTTCGTGGGCCTTCAGGGATGATGCTGAGGATGGGGAGAGATAGCTCGTCCCGGCCGGATGTGCCTTTATGCTTTCTGGTGCTTACGTCACCCTGCTCGTGACGTCTCGCCGCTCCATTGGACGGATTTGACACGTGCTTCAGAACGTGGTCACGCAAGGCCGTTCCCAAAGCGAATCTCGACGCAGCTCGAGTTCCTGAAGGGGAATCTTCCGTTATGTGAGAGACTTCTGCAGTGCTCTGAAGACTGATCTGTCTCTCAGCTCCTGTTCCTGCGAGACTCCGGCAAGCACCTCTCACAGCATCACTGCGTCCTTGCTAAAGGTGCCAGCCAGGATCACAGACAGCACAGAAAGAGAACACATTGTCAAGCTGGAGGTTAGCCATTATCGGTGCTCCATTTGTCAGACTGACCTATTTCCTGCTCCACAGATGCAGTCATGGCAGACAGAGCGAGAGATCAGCGTCCCGAGAATGAGGCCTTATCAATCTCAAACCCATCTTCTGCGTATGCCAGTCAAATCCCAAACATGGACTCAGAAAATAGACTACATGTCTGACAGGTTTGAATGGTTGAGAGCTGCAGTGCAGATATCTGTCACTTGGGGGCGCTGTCATCTCACAGACACTGGTCAGACTTTTGGAGCATATATAAACAACCTTGCTGTTTTTTTTTAGCAGTTTCCTCTGATTTGCTGCAAACTAATAAACATATACAGGTGTATGGACTTGAGAACCCCCTGAATCTATAACAAACACTCTGCAATCTGCATCTCCACTACATCACAGTGTGAGACACAGTATATATGTGTTGATCATGGCTCTGTTCCAAAACCTAGTTAGCTACTGCCTTCTAGATTTCTATCTATTATTTGTTCTGTCTTTCTATCTGTTGTTTTGTTGTTCCATCATTCTCTTGTTCTATCTATCTATCTATCTATCTATCTATCTATCTATCTATCTATCTATCTATCTATCTATCTATCTATCTATCTATCTATCTATCTATCTATCTATCTATCGTTCGATCGTTCTATCATTCTATCATTCTATTGTTCTATAATTATCTTGTTCTGTCTATCTATCAATCTATCTATCTATCTATCTATCTATCTATCTATCTATCTATCTATCTATCATCTATCTATCTATCTATCTATCTATCTATCTATCTATCTATCTATCTATCTATCTATCTATCTATCTATCATCATTTTATCTATCTATCTATCTATCTATCTATCTATCTATCTATCTATCTATCTATCTATCTATCATCATTCTATCTATCTATCTATCTATCTATCTATCTATCTATCTATCTATCTATCTATCTATCTATCTATCTATCTATCTCTCTATCTCTCTATCTATCTCTGTGGATATTCAGTGGCCAGTCAATAACAAACGAATAACACGAGAGGAGTGAAATAGACACACATGATGGGTGAGTGAGTCCATCAGCTGGAGGGTACACATTACTGCTGCAGCTTTCATTCAGTCTCTAAATGATGACTGCAGTCAGGAGCTGTTTGCCAATCATGGAAAACTCTGACAAATGAGGGGGTTGTCTCCTTGATTAAACGAGAAGAGTGTTTCCACTGGCCTCTGCCATCTTTCTGCCTGCCTCACTCCCTGATTGTACAGACAGCGTAACGAGGATGATTTGAGTCACTCGTAGAAAAATGAATGGGAGAAATCACATTGTTCAATACAGAAGCCAAAGGAACAGAAGACCCGCCTTCTAATTATAACAAACTAATCGCCTGTGTTTTTTTCCCCTCTCACATGCATATTATTTTGAGCAGCTTAAAAAGCACATGACTGATTTTTTTAATGTGTATGATAGTTATATAAAGATGCTAATATTTCCTTTCTGTTCTGCTCGTGTGTTTCCTGCAGTGATCGTGGTTCTCTATGTTGGGGTTAGGCGGCAGAAGAAGAAAGAGACTCTCATGACGTCCAAAGAGGACATCCGTGACAATGTCATCCATTACGACGACGAAGGAGGGGGCGAGGAGGACACGCACGCCTTCGACATGGGTACCCTTCGCAACCCCAAAGTCATTAAGGAAAACCTGTTTCGCCGAGACGTTAAGCCAGAGTTGGGTTTGTGTCCACGGCGGCCAATAGCCTCGCAGAATAGCGCTGACATCAGCAACTTTATCAATCAGCGGCTGCAAGAACACGACGGTGACACTTCCGCCCCGCCGTACGACTCGCTGGCCACGTACGCCTACGAGGGCGAGGGCTCGGTGGCTGAGAGTTTAAGCTCTATAGAGTCTGTAAAGGGTGAAACGGAGGAGGACTACGATTACCTCAACGAGTGGGGGCCTCGCTTCAAAACCCTCGCAGGGATATTCGGAGAACGATCAGAGAGCCAATCAGACGTAACATCCAGCACCACCACTGAAAACAAACACTGATGTTTTTTTTTTCGTTTCACTTTTTTACACTGGGTTTGAAGCAAACATAGTATCATAATTTGATTTGACCAGATTTCGTTGCATTACTTTGTAGTTGTTAATTTTCACCTTTTTCTTTTAGTTTGCCTTGATTTCACGCTCAAACAAGAGAGGATAAAGGAAGCCAGAATAAAATGCAGCCTTTGGATTATCTGTAAGTGAATGTTGGAGGTATTTTGGTCATATTTATTCAGCTTTGCTTTTCACGAAAAAAAAAGAACCACATAAAAGATGCAAAATTTTTCTGACATCCTTAAAAAGTGCCTCGATGGAATTGGTTTGTTATTCTTCTTTTTATGGTTTAGCTTTGTTTCGTCACCCTTCTTAAGGATGAATGGCGTTGCTAACCGAAGTTGACCGCAACCTGGATTTCAAGCTTCGTTGGAAAGAGTTTTGAGGAGGAAATGTCTACATGGGCCTCGTTTGGCCAAAGATATTTTTTGAATGTTATTTATGATTCTATCTATTTATTTGTGAGTCTGTTCAGACGGGTTGTAACGTTTTGTTATATATTTATCTATTTATCATGATTTCAAATCGAATATGAATTTCTTATTTTTTTGAAGACACAAGGATTTTCATAATTATTTGCTCCTCACGAGGACATGGACGTTGTAGTCCCAAGAAGAACTTGTATAGACTTGTACTTGTTGTAAAAAAACAAACTTTAGGGCTAAACATGAGCTATTACAGTTGAGTCCTGTAATAAACACAGTTTTCTTAAATAAACACCACTTGGAAAGAAAAATCACCGCTTGAACATGTTCCAGGTTTTTGTTCATTCTTAAAGTTCCTTGAAGAACCAACATTCATGGAATCCTTCCATTGCACAAAACTTTCTTTTATAGTGAAAAAAGGTTATTTGTATTATTAAAATATTTTTCACAGTATGAAACAAAGGTTATTTTTAAGAACTGTTCAATGAAAGGTTCCTTGAGGAACCCAGCACTGCAAAAACCCTTTTAGAGCCTTTATTTTTAACAGTATAGAAACCAAAGATCCAATTTAGGCCATCCCCCAATGCCTTAATATCCCCAAGTTAAACTATAGGTCTGACTGTGTTTGCGATATGCTGATATAACAGTCCGAGGAGCAGTGAGGCTGCTGAAAATAAGATGGGTTATCAAATATACTCTTTGATCTTATCTTTGGTGTCTGCTGTGTGGGAAGGAGATTTCTTGAATCACTGCCAATCAATGAAAGGAGGGTGAGTATAAAAGGCACACACATGCACATTATATTATTATGTTAACATAAGCACTGTTAGCACATCAGTCACACAAAAAATTCTGTCTCGGCAAATATATACTGTATATATATTCATTCTTGCATAGAATCTAAGACAAGAGTTATACTATTTCAAACATATATAATTAAATATATACAATTGAAAACCATAGTCAACAGTAAACAGATAATTTGGTGCTTTTATCCACCCTTTGGGGCACGTTTTAAATTTATTTTATTTTATTTTTTTGCCAGAGCTAATGAAAATGTGCTCATAATGTACCATTCAATCCATCATTCACGGGTCATGAACTCCGACTGCTGTGAAACTCTCTGTGTCCAAATCAAATATCATCTTGCTGGCAAGTCAATGGTGGATCACTGTACCTGTTGCTTTTGTATTACTTTGTCTCGGGGCATGATCTAGGGAACTCTATGAATATGCAAATGACTCTGTCATTACTAATTTGCTTAACGACTCTCTCCATTGGGAAGTCAGACAGTGTAAAAATCTGCTGATCTTTACATCAAGCTCCAGAGCTCATTAGACGGCAGGAAGCTACAACCACTGGAAACACTTTGGATGTTGTGAACAGATAACGCACAGTAAGTTTATGTACAATAAAAGACAAATGCTATTTCAGATTTACATTTAATCATTTAGCAGACACTTTTATCTAAAATGATTTACAAATGAGGAAACTACCATTAATTACAGTTTCAGCAGCATAATGTCACATATAGGCTAATATTTGAAAACATGGTGACCCATACTTGGAATTAGTGCTCTGCATTTATCCCATCCAAAGTGCACACACACAGCAGTGAACACACACACACACCGTGAACACACACCCGGAGCAGTGGGCAGCCATTTATGCTGCGGCGCCCGGGGAGCAGTTGGGGGTTTGGTGCCTTGCTCAAGGGCACCTCAGTCATGGTATTGAAGGTGGGAGAGAGTGCTGTACATTCACTCCCCCCACCTACAATCCCTGCTGGTACGAGACTTGAACCCACAACCTTTGGGTTATGAGTCTGACTCTCTAACCATTAGACCATGACGATTCAAAAAATCTCTACAGCTCAGTATTGAAGCTTGGCACCAAGACCTTCCCTTGAAATCTGTCTGTTTTTGTTTCTGTTTTCACTCTTTGCCAGACAGCGTATGCCATCCTGTCCTGTGGCATGACGCTCAGACACTCATTCTGTCTCCCTTTCTCAAGGGCATTTAAGTCATCGTGTATCTGGGTTGTACAGGAATGGATGGTTGTAGAGTGTGAATGTGCGTACTCGTGTGCTTGTGTGTTAAAGTAAAGGGAATTTTTATTTCATCCCATCTGAGGTCAATTACGTTCAAATCTCTTGTCCTTGTGACATTAAAGTCACGCTCTGAAAATACTTAATCGTGTTATCCAATCTCTCTCTTTCTCCTTTGCTTGTACTGTTCTTCATGCTTCATGCAGAATCTACTCAGCAATCCACGTGCCATAATCTACAAATATTGGATTTCTAAACTACATTTGTAAGAACAAACTGCTCTCGGGTGTAACTTTGACATGACCCAACTCTGTTAAAAATGCTGAAAAATAGTCAAACATTGAATTATTGTAGTTTTTGGGATTACTATACTTTTCTGAAGCTCATACAAATTTCATCCTGATGCAGATTTATTTTAGTCGAACCAGCAAGCATAGCAGGTGAGTTTGATTAATGCATATCAGAATCAGAATCAGAAAGAGCTATATTGCCAAGTATGTTCACACATAAAAGAAATGTGTTATAGTGTCACAAGCTTTCAGTACGCGGAGACAACACACAGATAAAAAAAAATAAGATGTGAATAAAATACACATGCATAAGTATAAACCACAAAAAAAGAATAAATTGTATGTACAGGTGTGCTATAGATAGAATAGGAATATAATAAAATAAAATAAAGTTGTAAGGATGTACTAGGATTTAGGGTGATAAATAAGTATAAGGTTATTGCACATACTTTAATTGCACAATGGGAGAACATTTACTGTTCATGAGGTAGATTGCCTGGGGAAAGAAACTGCTCTTGTGCCTGTATATATTTCATAATACAGTAGTTCATACTCAAGCCCTATGCTACATGTCCCATTTGCGTTCTTCCCAGCATGAATATGATTGTTTTGTTTGCATGTTAGCCAATTTTATTTTTCATCCTTGATTCTGTCACATTTAGTAACTTGTCTTGTGATGCCATAATGAGTTTATTTGTTCATTTTAAAATGTGTTTAACAAGCAGTAATTGAGTACAAGCACAGTGATTTCCGTAAAATGTACATTCCTCAAAGAAAACATAAGATGAGGAACTTTAAATACAATTTAAGACCATGTAAATAAACCGAATCAAGTTATTGCTGCAATTTAAGTTCATTCTAGACATTTATTTAAAATAAGCAAATGACTTCAACATAAAAAGCCATGCCATATATATACACAGTGCAGTAAAGAGAACTGTATCAGTATGAATTATCGTTTTAATTTGTGACCACCAAGCTCCTAATAAAAAAGAGAAAATAATGAAATGAGATGATGTTTAATTAGTAAAGTATTTAATTCACTCAATTACACAAAGATAGCATCACCACTTATGCTATACTACACACGTATTATTTAATAAGCTTTTCGTTTGTTGTTGTATTTCCAGCAAAACTAATCTTATTGTGATTTACACCTTTACTGTGATACAGATTTTGGTCATGCTCACTCTGCCTCTCTCAACTCATACTTAGTCATGATAATGGAAGGTGAAACACAACCATACTGCGTGGCTGCGACAGAAGCAGGTCAATGTCTAAACATATATTTTTATCTTGAAGTGTCAGGTAACACATCTATTACTATTAATATATGTGGAAGACAGTGTTACCCTGCAGAAAAGGTCATAACCTTGTCACTTCCCAGCTCGATAACATGCTTCTTGCTCAGGGAACACAGTGCCTGTGACCAGTCAAGGACAATATATTGGTTTTATTATAGGATCACACATATTAGCAGAATAAACAATGGTCCAAGCAGCTGTCAGATTTTATTCACAACTTTCCTATCACCCTTTTAAAGCTATAAATTATAGATGCCTGTCAGTTCTAGCCTGCCAGTGTCCCTTGTGACATTGTGTGCTAGCCTCTTATTACAGTAAGGAAATAAAGCTGTATCTCTATTGCGAAATACAGACAGGCTGATCAACTCACTGAACAACTACCGAGTCAGAATTCCTGAATGAACCAGTTTATTTGAGTTGGCACTGTAATATAAACTAAATCGGTTTGCGATTCACTCGAATGACACACACACACACACACACACACACACACACATTGGGGTTCATTCATGAAACACGAGCAGAACTAATTTTTGTGTACATTTTTTTTTAATAAAAATAATTTTTGAGAGTTGATAATCTGTTTTGCATTTGGGTAAAACGCAGCGCTTGTCACTGTCACTTTTTACCGAGCCGTCCAATCAATGGAGGAGGGGCGGGACAAATACTACACCGAGCAATCATCCTACTTGACAACAACTGAACAACAACAGAGAAGCTAATGGTGCTGGTTACTGCATTTTTATATTCAGTAATATTCTTCAAAATGAGATACTAGTAATACGTTACTGCCAAGGCTATTTCAAATCATAGCAACCAAAGAGTCTCAGCTAGAAAAAACGCTGTTGGTGGACACATGTTATTGGATATTTATTGTTAGGCATATGGCCTATTAGTGTTTTTTTTGTATTTATGCAATATACTGGAGCCAAACCTGACAAAGTAGACCATAATATTCCACTGCGTTCCTGGACACGCAATTTGCGTAGCTGTAATTCATAGGCGTTACCGAGCCGTCCAATCAATGGAGGAGGGGCGGGACAAATACTACACCGAGCAATCATCCTACTTGACAACAACTGAACAACAACAGAGAAGCTAATGGTGCTGGTTACTGCATTTTTATATTCAGTAATATTCTTCAAAATGAGATACTAGTAATACGTTACTGCCAAGGCTATTTCAAATCATAGCAACCAAAGAGTCTCAGCTAGAAAAAACGCTGTTGGTGGACACATGTTATTGGATATTTATTGTTAGGCATATGGCCTATTAGTGTTTTTTTTGTATTTATGCAATATACTGGAGCCAAACCTGAGAAAGTAGACCATAATATTCCACTGCGTTCCTGGACACGCAATTTGCGTAGCTGTAATTCATAGGCAGGGATTATGCTAATTGTGAATGAGCGTGCACAAGCGCCCTATTTACGAATGATTGGTATTCATTAACATACACATGTTTAACTATCAAATCTGGGGGCTGTTTCATAAAACAAGTTTACCAAACAAGCCAGGCTTATTTAAGTTATTCTGACTTATTTTGAACCAAATCAACTGACAATAAGTTTTTGATGTGTACAAAGTGTTTGTGAATTGGGATGAGAGTTTTCGGGAAGGTCCGTTTAACGTGCAAAAAAAAAAAAAAATCAGGTTAAAATGAAAGGTAACAAAAATAAATCAGCGCATTTCCATTTATCAAGGAGAGGCTTTACAGTCTAAAGTGCATTATGAATAAATGATTCCCTGTTGATGGTTTTGCACTCAGGACTTAAGAGTAAACATGGCACTTTTCTGACAGTTTCTTTATTATTAGGCAAACATTATCATTCCCTTTATGCATGCACTTCACAGGCTCTTTAGTAAAGTGTATAAATTTTAAAACGGTATCTCAAACGCCATAGGAGTTTGAATGCGGGATGGGTTTCTTTGATAGCTGAAGAGGGCAAATAAAAAATTAGAACTAGAAAACTTTTGAGTCTTTTTGATTCGTCTTGGGCTTTTTGATATTTTATTGACAGTAAAAGATTAGAGGTCACGGGAGATGATAATGCTCAGTTTAAACACCACCATGTAATAGATCATTGGATCCTCTGCAGTGAATGGGTGCCAACAAAATGAGAGTCCAAACAGCTGATAAAACACAATAATCCACAAGTAATCCACACGACTCCAGTCTACCAGTTAACGTCTTGTAAACGGTGTTGGATTTGTGCATATTCCTCTTCTGATTCAGATGAGACCACTTTTTCTTTGGAGAAAGCAATATTATGGATAGAGGACTCGTATTTTAGACTGAAGCAATGGTTTGTAATAAATCCAGCAAGACATTTTTACTTACAAACACACAACTTTTAGCTTCACAAGATGTTAATTGATGGACTAAAATTGTGTCTGTCTTGTGGATTATTGTGATGTTTTTTTATCAGCTGTTTGAACTCTGATTCTGACGGCACCCATTCACTGCAGAGGATCCAATGGTGAGTACATTTTCTCTTGATATTGGTAAAACATAATGTCTGCATGCCATAGATGACATGCAGTGTTAATGTATTAGAAACTGAATACTTTGTGTAAAATGTACTGATTGTATGTAGCACCTGTCGCTTTACATACGGTGGATGAAATATTAAATTTTTTATTTATTTTTTAAACAAGGTCCCTGGTTATTTCAGTCGCTAACGGGTTGTGTAGCATATTTGGGCTTGGATTGTTTAGTTAACCTGTCACAAAATAAAGCAGATTTGCAAAGAAGTTATAAGTGTGGGTCAGTGAACAAAATATAATAGGCCAGACAGCAAATCCACAGTTTGCAGCAAATCTGTTTTTCATTTCACCTGCAAAGAGACCATTTACATTGGAAAATGGTTATACAATCTAATTATGAAAATGTAATTAATGTTATAAGTTAACATCATAACATTTTAAACAGGCAGAAGCACTTGCACAGCATGCACTGGAGAGGAAAGGAGAAGCTCAGCGTGTGTCAGAAAGACAAGTAACAGACTTGTACACAGCACTTAATGTAGCAGGTGATTTTAGGTATGATCTCATCCTCTCCTTGGATCATAATTGCGATCCTGCTGTTTCTAGACTTCGAGCAGACAGAACAGAGAGTGCTTAGATCACTAGCTCTCTGAAGACACCGGTACGAGCCGAGCTGAAACATGGTACCACAGAAGGAGACTTTTTGATTATCTTGAAAGCTTGACACATTCATGAAGCTATTCAGCATCAATTAATACACTACTTCCGTTTGCCTGACCCCTGGGGTTTGGAATAATGACAACATGTCTGTCACGCTACAAAATCACATCTAAAGTCATATGATGGATTTGTTTGATAAACAAAACAATTTTCAATTCATCACTGTAATTCTTCTGATTATTTCAATGTATCAGTCAAATTCAATCTAACACTTGGTCCAAGTTTAACATCAATTCTTGTCAAACCTGATGTGACGCGTCTAATGCTGACATGTTTGATTTCAGAGCTGCGGCTGAGGGAAAGATTCATGGTAAATAGTGCTTTTATTGTCTTTTTGCCTTTTTTTTAGAACAGAAGTGATCACTACGAACTATTAATATTCACATAATTCAAAAATCCAATATCAAAATCAGTGGATTCACTGTGTTCTCTATAAATGTGTGTGTTTAAATGGTTTAAATGAAGTTAGTAAATGTTTCAAGACATTTCACATTTTCACTTTTTGGAATTCAGTGTTCGAAAACATGGCACGGAAGTAACTTAAACCAAAATAATTATATTGTGAGAACTAAGCTTGTAAAATTAAAATAACTTGAAATCATTAATTATAGTTAGTAGGGGTGTGACGTGATCTCGTGGTACGTGAGATCTGATGTGTCTCGCGAGAACGTGACGATATCCTGGCAAGACCTTTCAGATATATTTGCATACGCTGGCTCGTTCACCAGTGGTGGTATGCAAGATATTTTATGTTCACAACAGGCAAGTGGCCGCATGAATAGCGGGAACATTACGCAGTGCAGTCTTTATCCAGTCATAAAAATAGAATTCACAGTTTAACGCGGAATGTCACGGAATTTGTCAAATTTTGAATGAATTAATCAAATGTAGATCATTACTCTTAAATCCAATCACGATATGGGCTAGTACTTGTAAATATTAAGCCGCAAAAGTCGATTTAAATATGAATCCTGCATGTTCTGCGTGTCTCTGTTAATGAATGGCGCAGACGCGCGGTTTCATTTACTACGCACACACTGAAGCGCGCCTGACACTCGCGGTGATTTCAGTGTCTTCCTTCTCACTAAATGAGGACGTAAACACATGAAAAACATCTCCAGAACTGCTCTGAGAGTCACTTCATGAGCATTTTAGCATTTGATTTGAGTAAAACTAGCGTCA
Source organism: Sinocyclocheilus grahami (assembly GCF_001515645.1). Taxonomy (NCBI): domain Eukaryota; kingdom Metazoa; phylum Chordata; class Actinopteri; order Cypriniformes; family Cyprinidae; genus Sinocyclocheilus; species Sinocyclocheilus grahami. Next base: position 2,020,489 of record NW_015505220.1, on the reverse strand, counting down.
TATCACATACACAGAACTGTAAAGGTATTCATGGCAACATTACAAAATAAAAGTCCAGTTTGATTTGAAGACATTGTGCCTATAACTATTTTTCAGTAGAATGTGCATTGACTACTACTACTACTACTACTAAAATGAAACAAACATTATTTTTTAAGGAATAATCACACAAAACATTTATTCAATGTTTTAATTTTAATAGTAAATCCCCTTTGTTTGCCAAAATATCTTGTTTGCTTAATTTTCAATAATTAAAAGATAAATTATAAATTAAATTAATGTTTCATGCCTTCATTTAATAACCAGAAACATTTAAATAAACAACACAATTTCTGAGGGGGAAAAAAAAAATCACAAGGCTACTTTAAGAAAAACAAAATTAATAAATTAAGTCGTTTTATGCATTCAAATAATTAGACATGCTAAAACACAGAATTTGGTAACAATAAAAACTATAAATAATATGGTGAGAAAAAATAAAACATTTCATAGGGCCCTTAACATGTAATTTTTGTTAAACTTTAAAAAAATTGATGTGAAAATGTATAAGTTTCGTGATTTTAATTCATTAGACATGCTTTTTAATTAATACAATTTAATTTAACTATTAAAAATGAGTCGGGAAAAATTTAAATGAAAAAAGAAAAATGGAATCCAGAAAATTAAAACGGAATTTAGGAACTTATTTAGGCCCTAAATATCCCTCAGCCTTGCCGCGCCCCCCAGTTTGGGAACCACTGCTTTATTATTTTAAATGGGTACATTAATCGTGTTTATTATATATTTTTTTTATTAAAGTGGAAATTAGTTAGTACTTCCACTTTAAAGGGATATTTGTGTTGTTTGTTATTTATTTTTATTTATATTATTTATAATTGCTGTGCATTTACTTGCCTGTCAGTTGAGTTTGTAGCAAAACATTTTGCAGTGTTTACATGTTTATTACTGCATAAAAGTTATTAAAATAGATGTTTAATTTCATAAAGTACAAGTTGATTTCAAAATGCACCTACATTTCTTGCATTTTGTGTTTTTCAGTTGAATAAAATACTCTTTTGTTCCCTATATATTTCATCATTGAGGAATTATTTTTAAAAAGTCTAAAAATCTCGTCTCGTCTCGTTCTCGTCCTCGTCTCATGGGATAAGTTGGGGAGATCAAATGTGCAAGATAACGTTCATGTACTAATAAAAACATCTAAGAATGTATCTTTTATTCTCCAGTACTGAAAGCAGAACCGATAAGGGAGCTCTTGATGTGTGTTGTGAAACAGCTCTTGCAAATTAACGTTACCTTTCTGGTGTCTGTCATTTCAAAGCCGAAGTAATCTCATATTACATATGTTTTTCTTTAGTATTAATTTGCCTATTTTTTTTTTCAATGGTGGGCGTTTACGCAGTTGGCTAGAGCAGTGCTGATTGGGGAGAACGGAGGTACGCTCACTCTATTGGTTAGTAAGGCTGCCACTCAATGCTGGCAGTCTTGTATATGCTCTGGAACAGAGTAATATCACGTTCACGTCGCAGGCTTTGCGATTAGCAAAACAACTCAACAACTTTTTGAGTTTTCCACTTGTAAATATGACTTTGTTTGTGTCATTCATGTGCTCTGAACTCATAATTACAATATTTCTGACTGACTTGAAGGGCACATATAAGAAACAATAAATTATGTATATTAAATCAATTAATAGTCTTTCCGGGGCTGATTTGTCTATTTAGTTGAAATATTCAGTTTTAATTGTTTATTTTTGTTTACATTTTTACTATACAAATAATTTCAAATTAGTTTGACAGGGAATAATACACTGTAAACAAATATTATTGAAGTATGTGAAAATGCCACGTCAGAGCTCTGATTCTCTGTGTGGAGGAAATCAACACTATAATTATATACATTTATGATAAATGATTCACGGTCTGGGTGGAATCGCGGGTCCAGTAATTGGTGACCTGTGCTCTAGTGTGTAGTCGCCTTTAGTCGCCCCCGCTCTTCCACCTGTAATTACCTCACTAATGACTGTAAAGCTAAACAATGATCTGTGTTTAGTTTATAACACTGCTAATCAGGTCTATTGTCCAGTGTTACGCCCTCAACGCCACACTTGCAGTAGTTCAGTGTCACTGCTTCTGCCAACCGGCTGCGTCATGTGATTTCATCACTAATTATGAGCCTCCAGACGGCGGGAGGATTTACAGGTCAGCTCTGTATCAGCTCCACATAAACATTCCCTCGCATCCCACCATGCGATCCCATCTTACGCCTCGGTCCTTCACTCTTTTTACGCACTGGCTGTCCGCTGATGGAGCCCTTGCAGTAAATTGAAAAGGATGACGGTCTGACAGTTTGATGATAGTAATTATCTTCTCAGCACTGGCTCTAACATTTTCACAACGATCAACGGATGCGCCGAGGCTGGTTGGACGGACTGTTTCTGTGTGAAGTGCTGCAGCTAATTTGGTAGCCACAAAAAAGACAGTCCCTCTGAATATACGAACACTGAAGACAAAAGAAACTTACAGGCTCTCTGCTTTACTGCTGATTGTGTGTTTTAAAGATGTACGGGTTCGTTTCGTCCCCGAGGCAACTAAGCGGACACCCAGGGGTCGGAAGACAGGAAGTGGTAAATTAATTGATGTGTTCTCAAATACATTTTACAAATCTGTCAAGCTTTCCAAATAGTCCCACTGTGCAGTTCTCCCTCTAAGCTGCATGAGTGTGCTGCTGCGTACTTCAGATGTTGCCCCCATGAAGACGGAGACAAATTCATGCTGAAGACAAACTTAAAAAGCTGTGCATTTTTTTTCTCAGATTTCAGAGTAAAATTGATAGCATCCATCCATTCATATGCCAATTGATACTTAGATTTCACATTCATAGCAGCACATATAGCAGCCCACAGAGGCAGTAAAGTATTATTAATTCATTTAAAATATAAAATGTATATATTTATAAATATCATTTATATATATATATATATATATATATATATATATATATATATATATATATATATATATATATATATATTTTTGGGTTATCA